>NW_018020781.1:190309-198108 GCF_002006095.1 Pseudomyrmex gracilis | reverse complement strand
CAAATTGACTTCGAAAAAGAAAAATCACTTGATTTTCGACATAAATGTGTCTAATAGCCTAATAGAGCTACAGGCACGTTAAATACCAAATAAAATAAAAAAAAAAAAAAAAAAAAAAAAAAAAAAAAAAAAGATCAAAAAATAAAAAAAAATTAAAAAATGATGCAATAGTACTGATAGTGCGCTCCTTGAACGTAGCCATGGTGCACTGCTTTCTCCATACACGTGCAACGTGAATGATTTTCTGTGAAAGTCTTAGCTTTTAGAAAAAAATCAAAATGCCGGCAATAAACGAAGACGACTTGAAACTATTTCAAACAATCGGATTGAGCGAACAAAAAGCTAAGGAAACTCTGAAAAATGCAAATGTCACGAAGAATCTTAAATTGGCTCTAAACGAGGTTAGTGATTACCGGCGAACTAAGTTTCACCATATGTACTTAAATTTTCGACAAATTAAGAATTGAATCAGAAGAAAAAATTAAAACAAATCATATCTTTAATATTCAAAAATGGTTTTTGGTTTTGAACCGCATTAGTGTCATTGTTATACCGACTTTTTGTGAACATTTCAGTTTACTTCATTAGAATTTCAAGAGCAACCTGATACTAATATAAAAATAACACTAACGCGTTTCAAATC
The DNA here is from genome assembly GCF_002006095.1 of Pseudomyrmex gracilis. Lineage (NCBI taxonomy): Eukaryota > Metazoa > Arthropoda > Insecta > Hymenoptera > Formicidae > Pseudomyrmex > Pseudomyrmex gracilis. The sequence goes on along the minus strand of NW_018020781.1, from coordinate 197,465 downwards.
CAAAAACCATTTTTGAATATTAATATACAGCGCGAAAGCATCCTGTATCAAATCATCTTTGACAACTCACCATTGGCAATGTTACATCGTTCAATTTTATTTTATAGTTTGATTGCATCATTACATTTGGTGTCAATTGTGCGACTTTAGTGTTTACTTGTTTTTCAAAATAAATTGTTATCTTGTAGTAAAACTTGAACTATTTGTCAAAAATTTATTACAAAATATTTTTAATAAAATAATCTAAAATTGCAGGCAACTAAATATGGCAATGTTTCTCAAGACAATGGTATTTTGCTGTATCATCTATCTTCTAAGATAAAAAACCAGATTACAGATAAACTGTCGTTTGTTGTTAAGTATATAGCTGAAAAGAAGCTGGATACTGTACAAAGAGTAGATGCCGCGCTGACATATTTATTGACTAATGTCAACAACAAACTGAATGTGACAGAATTTGAGGAATTTTGTGGCATAGGAGTAGTAGTTTCTCCTGAACAGATAGAGGAGGAAGTAGAAAAGATTATAAATAACCATAAAACTGAAATACTAGAAAAGAGGCAAGTATATCTTTATACTAATCATTTATGAAAAGAAATGATAATTATTTTATAAGTAAAAATTATATAAAAAAATATTTTGCACACACACAGATACCGTTTTAATTCTGGCCCATTAATGCAGCAAGTACGCACTATTTTGAAATGGGCAGATGGTAAAGCAATCAAAAATGAATTTGATATTCAACTTCTTGATTTATTAGGCCCAAAAACTGATGCTGATCTTGCATTGCCAACTAAACAAGTGAAACAACCGAAAGATAAACAAGCAAAATCAAAGAAACTTGATGTTGCAAAAGAAGGTGAGTTATATATGATGTTACTTGCCTGGACAAATGTATGTCAGATATCTGTTTTCTATAAAAGAAATTAAAAAATGTTTAGAACAAAAGGAAGCGTCAAATAATGAAAAGGTGGGAGCAAAAACTATAAGCGAACTTATGAAGACTAAAGTTCACTTTCACAAACCTGGCGAAAATTACAAGACCGACGGATATGTTGTAACATCAAACACGCATCGTCTTTTGCAAGAACACTTGAAAGCTACTGGCGGCAAAGTGAGAACGAGATTTCCTCCCGAACCTAACGGGATTTTACACATCGGACATGCAAAGGCTATTAATATCAACTTCGGGTATGTCTTGTGTAGTTTCTGCAAGCCAAATGTATTTTTTTAAAAAAATAATTCCTATAGATACGCCGCTGCTTACGGCGGATTGTGTTATTTGCGATACGACGACACGAACCCTGAAAAAGAAGAAGAGAAATTCTTCGTTGGAATACGCGAAATGGTGGAATGGCTTGGCTATAAACCAGCCGTGATCACGCACTCTTCCGATTACTTCCAACAATTGTATGAATTGGCTGTGGAGCTGATAACAAAAGGTCTGGCCTATGTTTGCCATCAGTCCAGTGAGGAAATGAAAGGTTTCAATCCTTTGCCGAGTCCTTGGCGGGACAGACCGATCGAAGAAAGCTTACAGTTATTTGATGTCAGTATTTTTATTATATATTTATGTCACACATCTCTTATTGCAGTATATATAATTTATTTTGTTTACTTTTAAAACTAGGATATGAAAAATGGCTTGTTGGAAGAAGGAGAAGCTACTTTACGCATGAAAGTGACTTTGGAAGAGGGCAAGCAGGATCCTGTTGCATACAGAATAAAATATTCGCTTCATCACCGAACCGGTGATCAATGGTGCATCTATCCGACTTATGATTACACCCACTGCTTATGCGACAGCATCGAAAATATCACTCACTCTCTTTGTACAAAAGAATTCCAATCACGAAGATCATCCTACTATTGGCTTTGCAATGCCTTGAACGTTTATTGCCCTGTGCAATGGGAATATAGTCGATTAAACATGAATTATACTGTAGTTTCCAAGAGAAAAATTGCCAAGTTGATAGAAGAGGGGATAGTGTCTGACTGGGATGATCCTAGGTGCGTAGAATATGTAGTGATATTCATTTATTATACAATATGTGATATGCATTTATTAGTAAAATATGTACTATTAATATAGTTTTTTTCATTTTTTCTCAGATTATTTACACTGACTGCTCTACGTAGACGTGGATTTCCGCCGGAATCTATAAATAACTTTTGTGCTCAAATGGGTGTAACCGGAGCACAATCGACCGTTGATCCGACAGCGCTGGAAGCAGCTGTCAGAGATGTTCTGAATCTCACCGCTCCTAGATTTATGGTCGTTTTAGAACCTATTAAGTTGACTATCAAAAATTTTCCTCATCAAGATTTCATAGAGCTCGACGTGTTCGATTTTCCCAACGAAGTAGAAAAAAAACATAAAATTAAGTTCAACGAAATTATATACATAGAAGCTTCGGACTTCAAAGAAGTACGCAGTGTATATTCTATTTTTGTTAAAATGTATTTTACTATTTATTAATTTTATTTGCATATCACGTTTGCAGATCGAGGAGAAAGGTTTTCGACGTCTGACACCAAAACAACCTGTAGGTTTGAAGTATGCAGGTGTTGTGGTGACATTTGAAGACATCGAAAAAGATGACAGTGGCAACATCATAAACATAATTGTCAGACAAGAACTCGTGACGGAAAATAATAAACCGAAAGCCTTTATCCATTGGGTATGCAATCCTGTATCGGCTTCGGTCAGACTATACGAGCGTTTGTAAGTACGGATACATCACTGACAAGGAAATTACAATAACTTCAACGTTCTCTAATGTGATCAAGATTATTTTTATTCTTCTTTTAGATTCAAGCATAAAAATCCAGAAGATATAAATGAAGTACCAAACGGATTTTTAAGCGACATCAATCCAGCCAGTAAAAAAGAAGTCGTAGCATACATGGATGAAAGCTTAGCCAAAATAGCGAAAGTGTACGATAAGTTCCAGTTCGAACGTTTAGGTTATTTCTCTGTCGATTCCGATACCAAACCTGGCAAGGTGAAACATATATAGAAGCAGCAACATATACATGTGTTATTTTTTCAACATTATATTATCAGTATTTTTTTTAACATCTTTAACATATTTTTTTCAGATTGTTTTTAATCGCACTGTAACATTGAAGGAAGACGCAGGAAAAGTGTGAGCATATTTTTGAGGAAAGCACTATAAACAAGTTTATTTTATTGCTTTTATTTCTTTTTCTATATAAAGATGCAAAACAAGTATGTATGCAACAGAAATACGTATAATGTAAATAATTTTCTTAACATATTTTCTGTAATATATATATATATATATATCATATCATATTTGTCTTTATTATGTCTTTAATATATATGACTGTTTTATAAAGATAAATCTTGCATATTTCTTGAGTTATATTTTCATCGAAAGATAAATTTATTCGACAGAATATAGTATCATTTACTATCTGTTCCGAAAATTTAATTCATCATACAAGATTCATAAGTAGGAACCATGTATTTGATATTGATAAAAGCGTCCTCGCCTCCGTATATTTCCAATATTTCGAGGGTTTCTTGTATAATATCTGCTACATTTTCCCCTCTTTGCTGAGAATAATCAATGCCTTCTCCAAGGTTCACTAAATCACAAAAAAAAACATGACATTATGATATTTGCATGTAAACAGAGTTTATTAAAACATATACTTTACCATTTCTATCTTTGAGTAAGTTAGGAATAGGCAAAATTTGTCTGAAATATGGAACTAAAGCTTCACCGACACAATCGGCTGAACGTACTAAACGCTGAAGAACTTTCATAGTCGTGCAGATTATTTCTGGTATTCTTGTATTCAAAGCATCTAATATTAAAAGTTTTTTTTGCAACAGTATTTATACATATTTTACATATTAAAAGAATAGATTATATAGAATTAGATTGGATTATATAGAATTTACTCTTAATAGGAATAATTAGTTGAGGAACAACTGGTAATATCTTTGATCCACCGCGCTCCAGCATGTCAGATATCCCTTGCTCCGCCAGAAACTTGTACGGTTGTTCCGTTTCTGTCAATCCATCGAAAAACATTGGTAGATAATGATGAAAATCCAAGTCCTCTATATCCACCTTCCAGTTAATTTTCTGATCAAAACCGATGTTTTCTAGAGAAATAGGGAATACGCCACGTTTGTAGAACTTTCGGAAGGTCGACGGTTTAGGCGGACGTGGTTTATACAATTTGCATCGCGGCGGTTTCGCAACAATCGTGTTCTCCTACATCCAAAATCGACATCGTTATTGCGTACACGTTATTGTTATCTTTCAATCGTTGTCACATTAACTCGCGTCACCTGCAAAGCTTGAATAGTAAATGCAGGAACTACTCGTGGCTTCCTTTTCTTGTATCGCGGTATGTCCTTTCGAATTTCCGACCAAAACTCTTTTTCATTTACCATTCCGATACCTGTCTCTATTTCCAGGAGTTCAAAATTACATATTGTGTTTGAGTTTAATATATTAATATAAGAGATTATATGACATATTTTGATAGAACGGAATTAGATCAAACAATACTTTTGTCTCTTAGCAACAAACTTTCTGTCAGCACCTGCATAGTACCTGCTTTACGTTGCAATAGAGATAACTCGATTTTGTAAAAGGATGTAAATAATTTAAATAAGCTGAATGTTTTACAAGCTCATAAGTTATATATTATTAATTATTAAATTAAACCATATTATATCATATTAAACAAAATTTTATTTAATTTTTGTAAATACATTATAATATCGATTCTGAAATGTCACGTAATGTTTTTTTTATTCATACTAAAAAATATATATGATAAAAATAGAAAATTTTATTCATAATTTAATAAATGAATAAATAATTAGTCTTAAGGAGCTTTTCGCAGGATGTTGTGCGAATGTTGTTTTTTTCGCAATATTTTAAATGAATTGGGGGGGGGGGNGGGTATTCGGGGTCTATCATATATGAGATGCAAAATTAGCATCCTATATGAATTTAAGAATTGAAATTTCAATTCAAAAAACACGTGAAAAACGTGAATTTACTTATAGATGTGTACACACATATAAGATATTTTCCGCACAACATCCTGCGAACGGCTCCTTAAACCTAATTATTTATTCATTTATTAAGTTTAATAAACTTCATGAGCCTGAGGAGATCCTCAATTTAATATTGATTGTTTATTCATAATGTAATATTTTCTTAATTTTATTGATGCTACATTTGAAACTGATTCTTTCGTCTTTGCTGTTGTATAGCAATTGGCTGCCCAAAGCAGTCAAAGTTTGTACTGTTGAACGCAGCAGACGAAAGAACCAGTTTCAAATGTAGCATCGATAAAATCATGAAAACATTACATTATGAATAAAATTTTCTTAAAATTTTTATCATATATATTTTTTATTATAAACATAAAAAACATTATTTTTGACATTTTAGAATCGATTATGAATATATTTAAAAAAGCTGAATAAAAATTTTGCGCTCACGCGATATACGAAATATTAATGCTAGTTCGGTGCGTTGTTTTCTCGATCCGAGCTCGCTCTGCGATTTTTCCTTGACATTTCCAAATTTTTCTCTCTTTATATCCATACAAAAATAAAAATAACAAATGTAAAATTAATGAAACTACCACTCTTGGCCGTGTACTTTTTTAAAATAAATTTTTAATAAAGTATATTTAAAACTTTTTTATCCAAAATAAAAAACGAAGTTAAAATAATATATACATACATATTTTGTTTTTTAAATTAAATCGATATTCTCATTGTATTTATATATTATAAAAACGATATATTGTACGTATTTATATTTTATTTTATAAAAGTTATGAGATGTACATGTTGCTCGACAGAAATCGCAAAAAGATGATAGTCTCTTCTGTTATGAAGAAAATTTTAACAATTATTAATTAATAAAAAATATAATCGAAAACTAATGTTTTACAATTGTAATTCATTTATCGCATAAAAAGATATTCAGATATTCACACTTTTACTTTTTTTTTATTAAAAAATAATTGTTAATATTTTCTAACAATAATAGATAGAGAAAAAGAAAAGTTATTCGCAGTAAAAATGTTGCAATTACATTTAATAAAGCGTTCATACTTCACTTAATATAATATTTTAAATGATACTTGTTTCAGTAAAAATAAATAAATTTTAAATGATTTCCAGTTTGGAAATTATGTAGCACATTAGTGAAATACTAAATAAATATTTTATAGTATAGTAAACAAAAAAAGAAGTTGTTTTCAAAAAGTAATAGATATATTTATATTTATAATAGATATATCTGATATTTGAGGCTTTTTTACAATGTTTCATCGCGGTGAATTGTATCATTAGATTTGCTTTCCGAGTTGGAGACGCGTTGTCCTTGGTTAGTATTCATTCATTTCGTAAATTTCATCGTTGCTTCTTATCCTGATGAAATGAACTAAAATGTTGACAAACTATCGAATGCGAAATCAAGAACGCGTATCTGACTTGGAATACAAATCTAGCAGTTATTTATACATGTAATAAAGATTAAGTACTTTTATGCGACTGCTGGATTGCTAGTAAAACTGTGATATACATATAGACACATTTAATTTAAACTAAACTATACACATTTGTAGGAAAGAAAGCAGGTAAGACCTCGAAGATATGTAAATTAAATTGTATAAATTGTTGCAAGAGCAAGTTTGCAATGACTTTTGCTTTTAGTTTTCAAGTGGACCGAGGACAACAACCTGTTTTATTTAGAAATAGTAGTCGGATGTGTGATGTACGAAGCGGAATGTGTTCTTCATTTCAATGAAGATGTACCCTAATTGTATGCACGTACCGAACTAAACTTTTCGTATAAAAGCGCCGACTTGCCAGCCCAATGATCACACTCGATCCGAAATTATAACCACCAGACACAATGAGAAGCTTTGCGGTAAGTATCAGTCCAGAGTTTTATATATACAGGGTGTCCCAGAATGGCCGTACAATCTCTCGTAGGCAGGTAGAAGGAGTAAAACTGAGTCGAGAAGTCTTATACCATTTTGCTAGATTCGCAATAGTTACTGAGATTTTAATTAACAAAGATCCGCGAATAAGCGTGCATCGGGCTGTCTTACGCGCATAGGACAGCCCGGCGCGCTT
>NW_018020781.1:151196-189479 GCF_002006095.1 Pseudomyrmex gracilis | reverse complement strand
AAAAAAAATATTCATAAATAAGGAACAAATTTGAAACCGAAAGATCCCTAACTATAGGGAAACATATGAAGCTTTATACTTTTAAACTGCTCTCCTCTAAAATTTGCGTTTTGGAGTTACGGGATTATACGTAGGGAGTGACGATATAATTTGTTCTTTATAGGTCGGAAGGCGTAAAAAGCTTCACGTAAAGTTTTATTATTGACTTTTTGATATATATAGCATTACAAAACAAATATATATTTTTTTAAACATTTTACATTGTGTGTGTATATTTAATCATTATATTCCCGTTTACTTTAATTATTATATTATATTTGCGTCGCGACAGCACAAAATAAAAGTATTTTTCTATATTCTTAACTGCACAGCAATTTGACTAGAATCTAAAAAACATCTAGGGTAAAAGGCCCAATTACTGTCACCTGAATAATAAACTCTGGCGTTATAGTGAATTGTTTTTACTACTTATTTATCAAAAACATGTGTTTTTCTTTTTATCTGATATTATTTGATATCTCTAATATAAAAAACAAAATAATACCGCCTCTCAAAATCTCTATTTTTATTTATAAATTTAATAATTAAAAAAGAACGATGCGAGAGCTATTACTGTCACCTCTTAAAATGAAAGAAATGAGACAAGAATGTTGAGTGCTGGATTTTTTGTTATATTAATTGCACTTAAAATTCTATGTTAGATTGTTTTCATGCATAAATTTTTAGGATTTATTTAATATTTTAAATAAAATAGCTTAGAGTGACGGTAATTGGACAGGTGACAGTAATTGGGTCTTTTACCCTAAGTAATAATAATATTATTAAAAAGAAAAGCGCGATAGTGTTTCTAAATTTTGATTAAAAGATCGACTTAAATTTATATCTCGCTCGTTATTAAAATGCATCCCTGTACATATACTACTCACAAATTTTTTAAGTGTCAACAAAAATATAAAATGTGTATATAAATATTGAATTTTATAAATAAAGATACATATACATATATTTATTTATTTATAATGGGAAGCAGTGTGTTAAGACCTCGAAGATATGCAAATCACAAACGTATAAATTTGTTTCGAGGGCAATAATTTATGTGATGACTTTTGCTGTTATGTTGAATAGAAAAACCAGTATAACCGGTTACAGAAATATAAGCGGAAAGTGCGCAGTTCGTAGAGAAAGATATTTTCTTCATTTTTATGAAACTAATTGTATGTATATAACGAACTGAAGATGTCACATATAAAAAGGCCACCCGATTATCCGGAAAACATTCTCGATCCGAGACTCATGAGACACAATGAGAAGCTTCGTGGTAAGTGTCAACGAAGATCTTTTATACTCTTGTTTTTCTTTTAATATGTGCATAACAACAACTATTTATATATAAATATATATATATATATATATATATATATATATATATATATATGTGCATACAATGCATACTTTTTGATAAATATTTTCTTTAACATTTAGTTGTTTCGTTGTTTTTTGTAATAGTTAAAATGTAAGATTAATGCGTATAGTTGGCTGTTTACTTGTTTTATTTATGATTTCTTTCCGAGCAATAGCAAAAACAAATTAATAAAAGCGCTTTATCCTTTTATTAGTAGAACTTCAAATAATTGATTATTAAATGAAAATATGTGTCACAACCGATGTCGTAACCAATGTACTTATAATGCCTGCCAAGTTTTTTTTCTGCTTAATATCTTACGCTATTCTTGATAAACATTTGAAACAACATTTGGTTTATTTTAAAATTGCGTGCAGATATTATTGTTAGTAACCGCCGGATCAGCGATAAATACGAATGATCAAAAGAAAGACAAGCGAAGTTTACTAGTGAATAAACTCGGCACCTCAAGCTACGATTTGTCAAATGGTCTTGCAAGATATCCTCCCGATCTCAACAACGTAAGAGAATTTGAAAACGATGAGTCTCTGGTTAACACCCTGATCTCCGCACATCCCTCCAGATTGAATTACAAAGGAAACTTTGATAATATTAGCTCGAGCAAACTTGCTACGCTTGATCAACCAGCCGGATTTGTGAGCAGTGTGTTACCGACTTTAACGCACGGCAAGATCAAGCGGTTTGCAAGAGGAAGACCAAGCGACACTCCCGACCGCAATGTTCAAGTTCCATCGACGGAGCTAATTCCACCGGATTATATTTCTCCGTTTGTAACTCCGACGCCGCAAACTACGCCGTCTACTCTTCCGGTTAGAACAACAACGCCGTCTTTTCCGATTAGAACAACGCCTTTTATTCAAATAATTCCGAAAATAAGCGGGAGTATCCTAGACGTAAAACCGTATTAAAAACGTACATATTAAACGTTTCATACCTATTTAAAAAATATCCGAATGAAAATCTTCACATGTTTAAAACGTTTTGTAGATGTTTAGTTTTTTTTTTAAATATAGCCACGCCTATTTTAAATACACAACGAACTGAATTAGATTTACTTGAAGGTCATAAGCATTGAACAAATTCAACCAGACAAAACAATTTAATCTACTTGCCTGCCAATCAAATGTAATTTAGATTCTTATCTTTGGATTCAATTACATACAATTGCCTAGTAAGTAAAATACTCATTAAATAATTTTTTTTAATTTCACAGAAAAGAAGTTAAAGAAATTATTTATTTAAAAGAGATTCAAATTAAGCATTCAATAAGAATTTTCTAATTGAATTCAATTCGAATCACCATGTGTATTAATTTATACGTCATCAAAAATATACACTTTGCACATACATTCAGCGTTTGGCTCTAATTGTAAGGCTTTATTTTTTTTTTTTATTGGCTTTTTCCTTCTATTTTTGACAATTACGTTACAACACATTTTTGGTCACTTGATGTGTTAAAAACGCAAATGAAATTCTAGTAACATTTTGAATGAACACGTGTATTTATATCCGAATGACACAATTTATTTGTATAACCATGTTAATTGAATTATCGTACTTAACACAGTGATATAACGTAGGAATAAGATCGTGCGCGTACAAAGTCTCAATATTGCTTTGAGAAAAGTTATTTAAGCAAAACGATTTATTTTATTCGCGTGTCACTTCATTGAATAAAATCAAACAAAAAGCAAATGCTGTGCGCGCGGACTCTGACACATCGCACAAATATCAAGAACTTATTGAAAAAAATATTACGAAAACTACACATGTTAGATTGCAGAAAAAATAAACACATTTTATACCGCAGAAATATTTTGAAAACAATTCGAAAAAGAATTGTAAAACGCCGAGAAAATGGTTTGTGTATTTTAACAGATTTTCCAAGAAAGTTTAATCAGACCCGAGTTGCTAGATGTACAATTGACAATAAAAAATAAAACTTTTTTTATAACAAAAACATTGAGATTTTTTTAAATAACGCTCTTTTCCTCATATTTATTTTACTTCATTTCTTATTTAAAAAAAAAAGAATGTTTTTTTATGTAACATGTATTTGTGCTCCTTTGTGTAATTCTCTAGCGCAATTGTATCATTCGCGCTCAGTCAGACGCGGAAAGTTTCCATAGCCACTTATGAACAGTTCGAGAATACGTAATGCAAAAACATTTGCATATATAAGGCGTAGAAGTGTTAATGAAGAGCACAGATGTCCAATGGTATAAAAATGATGGCTCGTACATTTCAGAAGAGTTTGTCGTTTTAAAATGTCGTACGCTACACATCGTGATCGATGGCCTTCTTGGCCATCTCGCATTACACTTTTATTAATTATATTTGCGTTAATGACAATAACGTTGCGACGAGTGGATGCGAGTCCGTTGTCGGATCTCGCGCAGGAATACGAGAATTTAGTGTCCGAAAATTCGACGAACAATTTGACGGACAGTTCAACGGATAATTCAACGGCTAGTACTGACGTGTAAGTTTCCATAAAATTATTATAACTTTTAATATCTTTTTGCTACAAAAAAAAAAGAACCCATAAAAAAACATCTCAAAATTCATTCTGTTGTAAATGTTTCTCTTTGCGACTTTCAGATACATCATAAAAGCTGTAGTTTACGAGATAGGAGTTCTCACAGATACGGATAACACAACAAGTGGCGAAAGTACCGAGAGGTAAATTCCTTATATATAAATTTTCTTTACGGCGTTTTATAGTTTTTGATTAAAATGACTAGATAAAAAATGATTACTTTTCAACAATAATTTTAATTATAAGAGAAATATTTCACAAAAACGCGATAAAGTTCGATCTCTGGTTTAAAGTGGTTTTTTTGCAAAATTTTTTAAATTTCACAAAAAGATTGTCTCTAGAGAAGTTGTTCCTATACGCGATGCAAATCGATCAAGCATTCAATATAAATTTTTGAATTAAATTTAATTCGAATTATAAAATGTAAAATGTTAATTTACACGTTAAAAAGATATTTTGCACGTACACATCCAGGGCTTGGCTCTCGCTAACCGGACTATTTCTCTTATAGTTCAAATATTACAAAAGCGCCGTGTAAGATATGTGCAATTCATATGAATTTGTTAATATATAAATTTCAATATTACTATATTATATTCTTATTTATCTCGCAGACACGAAAGAATCGATATATCGGTGTACGATCCACCGCATCAGGAAAATGAATTCTCCTAATCCAAGGATTTAGTAAAAATATATATAAATATAGCGGACATACAAAAATTATATATATAGATATCTATGTTGATCTATATACTATATATATGTTGATAGATCAATAGCAGGAACTAAAATAAATTATTGTTGGATATAAAAGACTGCGCGAACGACATACTTTTGTTATGTATGTATATATATGTATGTATTGTATAACTTATTAATTTAATATTATATACACATAAGATGCAACATAAACATAACAAAAAACGTGTGTAGATTACGTTATTTGTACAAATTTATGAAGATGTTCAATAAGAAAGTTACAAAAAAAAACTGTGAAACGTTTTTGGATTTTGAACAATGTTTTATTCTTTTATCTTTTTTTTTTTTTTTTTTAATTATGAACAATATCGCCTGTACGCTATAAACACATTGCTGTTGCAAAATCTGCGAGGCAGAAGAAAGTCGCGGAACAATCAGGTAACATAATTCGCAGAACAATTTCTCACGCAGAGACAAATAATAGGTATGTATATATATATATATATATGTATGTGTACACATTTCCACACACACGCACATACACACATACACACACAACACATACACATTTATGATAGCTCGGTCGAAGCGTGCGCAACACTAGCGTTGACCATTAAGTACTTTCAACGCTATTTTATTCTGGAAGATCCTCATGAAAGACTGTAACAGTTTAATATATTTACAAATCTTTTCTTTGTTTTTTTTTTTTTTATTTATTTGTTTTTTATTGGAATGCAAATAAGCGCGCAAATTTGTCAAGTGAGCTCCGACTAAAATACAATTATCATGTACAAATTTCGACCAAATATTACGAAGGGTAATAAAAATACTCTCGATTCTTTCTCTCTTTTCTTCTTTTTCTGATCGTATCGTGTATCTTGAACTAATGTACATTCAGTTAGACAGTAGGCACTGCACCTAAGTACCTTTGCCTTATCAAAGAATTAAGCAAAAGCACTGGTTTGTGAAATATCGATCTTAAGTAGTAAACGGCGTTACAGTAACTCTTCTCTTGTTTCTTTTTCGCATTTCCGTATAATATACAAACTTATAGCGCGTGTCGTGTGAAAAATAAATCAAATGTTACGTGCGGGAGACGTGCGGAAATTCATCTAATGTCTCCTCTCTCTCTCTCTCTCTCTATTTTAGTCTCTTTCAATATTTTACAAAATTGCTTGTACATAAATTGCGTATCATCTAACTCATGAAGTTGCAATTTTATCCTCTTTTTGCTTTTCGGTTTTTGTTTTTATTTTGATAAAGACCAGATGTCAATTACGTATAAATACCAAGTTACGAAACTCTTAATAATAATCGTAAAATATATGCGATAAAAATGAACAATTTCCAATCTCTCGGGGGCATTTGGAAAATGTTAACCATTTGGGAGGGGATTTAAGAGGAAAGAACGAGATGTGGAAGGGGAAAAACATGTAGGTACTTACATATGTGTAATAAACATCAAATTATTTACTAATAATAGTTGAGCGTCGATCATTTTCGGCATTAGGATTTATTCAAAAGAGATACCCTGAAGTGGGACCTGTGGTGTACCCAGGGCCAATGCTTTTTTTCAAAAAGCATGATTAACGTGGTGTCTAATAAAAAATAGAGGGCGTAATATGCTTCCGATCGTTCGCGCACGACTCGATACTGATATGATTTTCTCTTCCTATTGCCATTATAGATCGTCTAACGTAGATAAGGAGGAGAACGTTTCATTTGGTCTCTTTAGACACTGGTACGGAATCTGCAGCGTCAACAGACGTGCTTCTCGGAGAAGCTGCTGCAACCGGAACGTCCGATTTCGTATCCTCGTTCTCCGTTGCATCTTTTGTGGCATCTACAATTTTGTTTTCCATTACATTCCTGTTTTCCTCCGCGCTTTTAGAATCCCTGAAACATAACCAACGAACATATCCAAAGAACATTAAAAATTATATTTCATTTTCTTTTTCCAGTCAAACGTTACGCGTCAATACCTGTCAGCCGGTAACTCTTTAATATTAACGTTGGCAGCGGAGACAGTCGGTTCTTCGTTAATTTCGCTTTTGTTGAGATCAGTTTTTCTATCTGATAAATCTATCTCGGATGGTTCATTTTTCACAAAATCTCTGCTCTGCGTTTTGTCATTATCGCCAACAATCTCGCAAAAAATCGAATCTTCTGTTAAGTTTGCGGCCGTTGTATCCATCTTTTCCTTAAGCTCGTCGTGCGGTTTCTTGTTTTCCGTATTTTCCGCGCTCGGAGTGTTTTCGAAACTTTCGAAATTAGCCCAGCCAGTAGATTCCACCGGCTCCGGCGTCACATCCCACGGATTGACAGTTGGGAGCGCGGGACCGGTACTTGCGGGTTCACCACTGTCCCAGGCTAAAATTTTTGCAAATTTAATAAAACAATTAAACAATCTCGAATTTAAATATATATCTTTAGAAATCTGTAGAAAAAAAAACATACGATCATTCGTGTCAGCCTCCATATGCATATCGGTCGGATCCTCGTCGTCCTCGTCTGACGAACTAGAATCCTGATGTTGTTGCTTGGAGTGCCAATCTCGTTTGTCCACCACAGTCTGGAACGTAAGTTCTCCGTCTTCGCCCCATTCCAGACCGCTACCGCAATCCTCAAGTCCGGCCTTTTGCTTTTGCTGACACAGCTTTTAACACAACAGTATCATAAATGTATTATTTTTTTTTTTTGCAATGATACACCAAAGTATGTGTTTATACTGAGAGATTCTACCAACCTTATTGAACATATCTTCTCGTTTGTCGAGATCTTCTTCACTGAGGGTAAAGGCCAACGTTGTTAATTGGTCAACTGGATTACTATAATATCATATTTCTTAACGAAAACAGCAAGAAAGAAGTCTCAATGAAAGATACGTCGCGCTCTTTTTGTGAGTGCACTTTTTCGGCTTTGACAAGATGATTTTTTTCGTATACTCCTTATTATTTTAACAGCGTTATTCTTTTATCAACTACACACTAGAACGAGATCTCGCGTATATACTTACTGAAGCGCATCATCACCGTCATTAAACTCGTCGTCGGGGAAGCCGAAGTTCTCGATGAACGGAGGCGTTATCTGTTGACCTTGATAAGTGGAGTACATCTAACATAAAGAATATCAAACAATATATCAAGCAGCAAGTCTGAACATACATATGTAATAGTAATATCTATAAAATCAACACACAAGATGTCTATTTTGTTTTTACGCACAATTTTTTTTCAAGAATTTTTTCTAATTTTTCTATAAAAACAACACATTTTCCTCCGAGAATTTCAGATTTTTTCAGACATTTCAAATAAGACACCTTGCGATAACTTAGATATAGCTTATTTGATGTGCTGCAATTCAACCTGTTGCATGTACGCTTCTTGTGAGTAGGAATTAAAATCATCCGGATTTTCTTCCGAGTTCATCAGGTACACTGGAGTCTGATCACCCTTAAAATATTGTCATCATTAAATGTATAATATTTATTTTTATTAATAATAATATTTATTTAACAATTAGTAATAAACTGAGAATCATCTCGGGCTCTTAAGTCTTTAAACTAGTCGATGAATATAATTGGTCGAGTAGAGCCGTTCGCTGGATGTTGTGAGAAGTTTTTTTCGCAATATTTTAAATTAATTTGGGGAGGGTATCCGGGGTCCTTCATATACGAGATGCAAATCTAGCATCCTATATGATTCAAATGAATTGAAATTACAATTCAAAAACTCACATGAAAATGTGAATTCGTTTATATATATACATATGTGTATATATATACAGACATATTTTCCGCACAACATCCAGCGAACGGCTCTACACGACCAATTATATTCATCGACTAATTTAAAAATATTTATTTAGTTTTATTTACAAAAAAGTAGCAAAAAAACCTTATTAAAACAAAATATATTAAAAATATATTAATTACTATCACATACCATCATCACAGTTTGATGAATTTTATTAATTTCTACCAACTGTGTATTCACAAGATTTTCCCATTTACTAAGACACTCGGGTGATAAATTGTTCTTCAGGAAGCTGGCCAGTATATTATTCTTTTCACACTGAGTGACAATATTGTTTGCGATATTTATCAAATGTCCCATGTATCCCTGCCGAACGCCATTTTCCTTGTTTCTGCAATCGGATTCCCATATTACAATATTCATATTTCTCTTTCTGGAGCTATGTAAAACATATTCCGCGAAATTTAATACTTTTGACAATCTTACTGTTTACTCTCATTTTTATCCCACGCTTCTAAGATTCTCTCTATCAACTTGCACTTGATAAATATCTGAAAATTAACGTGTGATATCGATTTATTATATAATATTTCTCAATATTTTTTTAAACAATTTTTTTGTGCGGCAAACATCTGTAACTTACATTATTATAAATAATATCATTATCCCGATGTCCGCAATTAATAGCTAAGGCCAGGCACTGTTGTACTTGTGTGTGCAAGAAATTATTCCATGTATATTTGAAAAACAGACCCTACAAATTCAGATTACAAATATAAAAATAGAAAATGATAAAATAACGGAAAACCTTATTATTAGAAACAAATTATACATCATGTAGTCTTACCAACAATGTTTGGAATGTTCCCATATTTGCTAAAGTTTCATGGATCTTTAAGTTTTCTGTTGACAATAATGCACTTAACAACTTTGCTACATGCAAACGAGTATTTCCTAATGGACATTCTAACAATCCAACTGTTGTTTTTACAGCCGGTTTCTGTAAAATAAAATTGTAGTTTATAAAATAGCATAAAAAATACAAATTAAAAAATTGTATACGATTAAATATAAATTATGAAAATATGTCTATACAAAGATGTTTTTTGAAGCTCTTACATATGGTGGATCTAAAAGAAGTTTATAAAACTGTTCCAGATATGGTAGAGTAGAGTTCGTGATCTTCATACATTGCTCATTATCCGCAACGTCTTCGGTATTATTGTGTACATCTCCCTCATTTGATGGGCTGCAAAAAGTTTTGACTATTATATGCCGCTTTATTTATCTGCAAAATATTTTGATATTGTAAAAATGTTTTAGCCATACTTGCTAGTTTTTTGACCTAAGAGCACCAAAAGCACCTGTATACCGCCAACAATACTAGTTTCTACCTTTTCTCCAGTTAGGATAGTGTCTAATAATAAAGTCACAGTTTCTTCTCTGTAACAGAATGATTATTGTTCAATGTAAAAAGATAAAACTCATATAACAATAAAAATCGCAACAGTAACAGTAATACACATTTACTCACGATTCTAGAGTATTTAAAATAGGATCTGGATCAGCACGCTCTGTAGATGTACGTTGATTTTCTCGAGCTACAGTCACCATATCGCAGAGCAATTGTGCAGCATTGGCATGTTTAGTTGCTTCTGAAGTAGGTGCTAACAATTTCACCAGTCTTTGCACTAAATGTTGACTATCTAACCACTATCAAAAACAAACATGTTACGTAAAAGATATATTGGCAAAAAGCAACTAGAACATTATGCATAGAAGTCATCTTACATTCAATATATTTTGGCGCATTTCACTGCCTTCAACCTGAGTAACAAGTTTTAGTACTAAGTCCATAATAGCAGATGTTTCTAAATGTTGCAACAGTAGATCTACACATCTCTGACGACTCTTAAGAAATTCTAACACCTGTAAGCATGTGAACTGATAGGAATACCAATTCTGGAATAGATGGAAATTTACAGGATGGATAGATGTTTTGGATGCCACAGGAGAGACAAGAAAAAAAGATTTATTACTTAACTAATATAATATTAACAATGCATTTTTTAAATCACATATATCTCAAAGAAAATATTAAATATAAATTGATTTATGTATCTTACTTAAAGACATTTGATATTCTAATATTGTACACAAATCAGATTTTCACAATTACCTGGTCAACTTTACGTGCGACAAGTACTCCAATAGTTTTACTAAAAAACGATGCGAGTAATGGATTTAATGGCTGATCTGTATCTATGAAAGAATATAATTTGGCCAAAAGTGCTTCATCACCTAGAAAAATAGTTTTAGAATATAATCTATAAACAACTCGCAAATTTAGATATGAATATATTAGCGTTTCTTCTTACATTTTAACAACAACATATAACAAAACTAATCAAAACTAATCAAACTATCTTGCACCTGCTAGTTTTTCGTTCAATGTAGGCACATCACAAGTGAGCAGCTCACAGGCGACATTAGGATATTTGTAGCGCCAGCGTTCCTCAATGTCCATGGATGGTTCTTTAATAGTTAATGTCACTAATTCCTCCATAACTGCAGGCCTCGTGAGACTATAAATTATTATTGCCACAGATTGTTTAGCAACTTTGATCCAAATATTATCACCACTAATTATATCCAATAAAACAGATAACTTGTAATACAAATACTGATTTCACTTACTATTCAACTAGCTTTTTGTTCTGACTCTTGCATTCTTGTAGGATGTCTTCCTCATCCATCAATTCGTGCAGAGTAACATCCTGTAAGCATGAGTAACAGAGATCAGATAGTTTCAACAACGACGATTATAATTCAGTAGGAAGGGGAAAGGGAAGGGTCTCCACTATCTCTGCCGTGAAGAATAAAAAAGAAAACTCGCCTCTTTGTTGAGTAGTGCCTCGATATGCGGCGATGACACGTAATTATTCGTCCAAAACATGGTGTCTGCTGATGTTGGGCTTACGGTTTGACACTTTAAATTGTCGTGCGGTCACGATTTATCGAAGCTCAGAACAATCGTCCGACACGCATTGGCGTGGCGCGTGCACGCACGTACGGGGAGGAAACGAAACGACGGCACGTTGTGCTAACTCACTCGGCCGCTGAGCGGCTAACATCGCACGTATGCGAATATCGTATTTCTGTCGATGTCTTTTCCGCCGCGCTGCGCGCAATCCCCACTATATCGCGCCTCGCGTTACTACTAAACCACCTCCAAACGATCACCACCTCCTCCGTTCATCCACGGTTGCCACTCTTCGCCCCGCCGCACCTTTTAGACACCTTTCGTCGGAGGCAGCGACGTACGTGATTTCGGTGATTAGGACGCAGGATGACGTCAAGCAACGAAAGGATACAAAAATAATGTCCAAGGTTCGAAACGTGGATCATCGGTCACGGGAAGCGAACGCAAGTCGACGCTTTCAATGGCTTTCAAGACTGAGCGGTCGCGCAAGCGCACAATACGCACGTTCTTCCTTCTCACAGATAACCGTTTCTTTTTACGATCATATAGGCCAGTATTCATTTGCTGCGTTCAGGCCTGTTCTACAATTACGGTCGCAAGCTTTAAGTCGTGAGAAATTCACCAATCACAATTGACCATTCTTCTGTGATTTTGTCTGTGATTGGTTAATTTCTTAAGGGTCGTCTACAATGGAGAGTTGTAGGCCGTAATAGTAAGAAATTGACCAATCACAGACAAAGTACAGAAGAATAATCGATTGTGATTTGTCAATTTCTTACTGTTACGGTCTAAAACTCTCCGTTGTAGACGACCCTTTACGAAAGAGTTCGTGCGGAAGACCTGACGGAATGGCGTATGGACTAGCTTTGAAGGTCCAAGAAGCCATAAATGCAAACTAAACCAAACTCTTCGGTTTCGGTTGATTTGTAAGTTTGTTGGCCCTGATATCAAGCCACGTCAAAATTAGTGTCAAAATATAATATTTAAAACAAAATGGCAAGTACAAAATAAAATAAATATTATACCATACAAAAGATATCGACAACTTTTATATTTTTTATATAAAAAATTTGTTAAGAGTTAAAAATTAAAAACATCTTTGTCTAGAATACATACTATACATCACATACTGTAACTATGAAAATTAATTTGCTATGAAATGCACAGAAACTAAAATACATTAATATAAATTAAATAAAGAGTAGAAAAAAAAAAGAGCCATATTTATATGTTAATACACTCTAATCACTTAGGTGGAAATCGAGTCAATGACGAGATATGTCTCGCCAGTAAATCCAGCTGTTTTTCCTTTGCTCGCAGTGGTATTATTAGGAATTGGAATATTTTTCACAGCATGGTTCTTTGTATACGAAGTCACGAGCACTAAATTTACACGAGATATAATCAAGGAACTTGTCATTTCTTTAGTTGCCGCAATATTCTCTGGGTTTGGAGTATTGTTCTTGCTGTTATGGGTTGGAATTTACGTATAGGTAAAACATTGTAATATAAATATTTATAAAGTCTTGCTGTAAATACAAAAGTTTTCTAAAAAAAAAGTGGATGTTCTAATTAAAATATTTATAAAAATTTTAACATAAAAATCTGAAGTTTTTGTGTTTGTTTCAGCTTAACTAAGTGGAGATAATGAACTATGCTTTATAATATTTTTTAAGAATAAAAAAAATCTGTATATATAAAAAATTGCATTATTACACTAAATAAATGCAAATGTTAAAGAAGAAATTCAGCTTAAAGTGTAATTTAAACAATGCTTAAAATAGACCACACCTCAACTCTGTGGTCTATTTTAAACATTAAATAAATGCAATTCTAAATTTTTTTTTTTTTTTTTTTTTAATATTATGCAGAAGTTTATTCATTATCACAATGAAGGTGAGAAGTTTGTTCACAATACAGGTACATCACAACTTTTCTTGCACCTTGAAAAGATAAAATATTTGCATCTGTTCTTTGCGCACAAAGATGTGATACTGATATAATATAACATAATTCTGTGTAAGAAAAGTATATCATTACTAGTACCATATATAATTGTTTTTAAATGTGCAATATAATCTCTCTGTATATCGAACACATATGCAGTTTATTAAACATTTATATTATATAAAACAAAGTTCTCTCTCTTCCTCTCATATACCGCGAGGACAAAATAGAGTTTATCAATAAAATAACTTCGTGCTTTCCAGTATCGGCAATAATTTTGTGTTCTATTGTCATTGCAAAATAGAATCATACTTTTATATAATAACACAGAGTGTGTGTGTATGTGTATGTATGTGTATATATAATGTATGTATTGATTGAAATAGAACACACGCGAAAAGTTTTCTTTAACCAGCCAGACCAGCTTTCTGCCGACATTTCTGCATTAATGCCCTTAGCATAAATTGCCTGCGCGACAATTGTCGAACTTGTTTAAGGAAAGCATCCAAATCTATAATGCCAGATCGCAGTCCCTCGCCAAGATAATAAATGGCATCCTCTGTAGCTGCTTCTTCGGCAAAAGCATTTAGCATTCTATAAATAAAAATATGAAATTAGAATCGTATTTTCAACTAATTATTCTTAATAAACGTGTCTGTTAAATTTATTTCATCGTAAAAAATTTATATATGCTTACTGTTTATACAACGGCGCTATAGTAGTGACAGCTTCATCAACGTCTATCGATTGGTTATCCGACAGCTTGGCGATCTCCTTCTCCAACTCCGCTTCCTTATCTTGCAGGATATTCACATTCTTCTCAAGTTCTTGCTTCTCTCTCTCGAGTTTCTCAAACAAATCCGTCAGATGAGACGAGCCACTCGTAAGCTCTTGCTGTGTTCGTCGCAGTGTCTCTAGTTCAGCTTGCAGTTGTGAAAATTGCTCCTTGAGCCGACGTCGCAGTTTATCCTCTACCGCGGATAGCAAAGATGCCCTTATATGTTCTTCCGTGATCGTACCAGATCCGCCAGAACTCGGTTGTACCGTCGGTGACTATGGAATAACAACATTCAAACATACAATATTTTATTCAATTTACTGGACTTATTGACTGTTATGCTGCGTTCGGAAACATTACCTATGTGCACACAAGTGACATCCGAACGCAGCCTTATGTACAAATACAAACTTAATAATCATAAATCAAATTTATAAGCACGTATTACATAGGCTAAGGTAATAAGGTAAAGGTAAAAAGGTATAAAGAATGTGGTACCGGTTGTGTAGCTGGTGGATATGGCGAATACGGACCATTGTATCCTTGCCGCGGATAACTTGGAGTGGATCCAGCATAGGAACCATAAGAACCTGGATATGGAAATCCTCCGGACGCTGTGGATGGATACGGTGGGTAAACATTGCTACCACCAGAATATTGAGAATTTGTTGGATACGGTGCAAAGCTTGATACACTTCCACTGCCAGGTACAGGCATGAATGCTACAAAGAGATTTAATGAAAATGACAAAATAGATTAGATTAAAATATATGAATTTGTAATGTTCAGTTACTTCTGTTGTAAAAGTTACTTACGTTGAACGGGGTACGGTGTAGACTGCTGTATTTCTGATTTTGTTTTGGCGTAAACTGGAGGATAGTCTCCAAAAGTTACAATCATAACTTGAATTAGATCAAGCAAATCTGAATTGTGCTGCAAAACAAACAGATTAAAAGAATCATTATCAAATAATTGTAAACTATCAAATAGGTGTAAACTATTCTGACAAATAACAATCAAAATATTATTTTTATGGTTTCTAATATATATATATATAAACAAATCTGTTCTCTTTATTAATAATCTTTTATAGAAATTATGGAAATACTTACTGGCAACCATTCGTGGAGATATGGCAAATAAATTTTACCATTGTGATCTACATACATACTGACTTTGATGTGCATGTCTGCTGTTGGCTTAACATAGCACATAGGTGCATTATTGGGATGTGTATCCATTAGCCATATGCAGATTGGAATATTATAAGAAGTACCTAACGTAAATAAAAGCAATTAAGATGTTTAAAAAATATATATATATACTCTATTATAATATATTTTATAATTACACATTAAAATTATACATTAAACATTATTTTATACATTAAAGATTCTCTATTAAAAACTCTTACCTTTATAAACAACAGGTATGGTTCCTTGTAAATTAAGTAGTTCTTTGCGCGAGCCATCATTGAAAACTAATATTAAACAGTATGAATCAATTAACAAAACTTTGACGTGTATCAACTTGTGTACATATATAATCAATTTATCAAGGTTTACTTACCAAAAGGCTCAATCTCATATACTAAGCCTTTGTAAACATTTAAAACACTTGTTACATGATTCTTTGTTATGTCTGCATTCTGATACTAAAAATATAAATAATAGTCTTATAGCACAAGATTGTTACAATTATTACAAAATTGTAATCACAATGACAGTGATATCAATGTTAGACATAATCTCATATACCTTGGATAGGCCCTGTCTAATCCTCCCTTCATCCAATGGTGTCATCTTCACCATTTAGCACAAAAGATTGACACTAGGAGATAGGAGCGAGAAGCTCCTTGTTCTCTAGTCAACTTTTATACGTGCGTAATTATGTCTCTTCTTTGTCTCACGCCGTTTTGCGATATGACGTCATGTAATCATTGATTTTCGCGTTAGTTACACGTCTTGCTATCATTAGATGACGAGAAAAGTATGCGTGAACTCTTCACTGATCTGTCATCGAAACCATTTCCGTGAAGCAATTGCACATAAAATTACTTAGGCCTGTTCTACAATACAGTCGTGAGTTGTAATTCGTAAAAAATTGACCAATCACAATCGATTTCTTCTGTGATTTGTATGTGATTGGTCAATTTCTTCCGACTTACAGCTTACAACTGTATTGTAAAACAGGCTTTAGGCCTGTTCTACAATCATTTTCTACAGTCATTTCTATTAGTTTATTTCTATTATTTCTAATAGTCTACGTCTATTCACGCGTATGTGCGCATTTATCTATACTATACGTGACGTGTACTATAGATACATGCGCGCATATGCGTGAAACGGAACGCAGTTCCAGACTTTTGCATAAAGCCCGTTCTACATTGGGTGCGTTCAGACAACTCAACAGTTGCACAACGGTTGAGAGATAATCACTTCTGATTGGATCATACTTTTGGGACCGCAGCAGATTTTGAAGAATAGTCCTATCATAAGTGATGATCTCTCAACCGTTGAGTTGTCTGAACGCACCCATTGATCGCAAGCGCAAACGCAAGATAAAGATCTTGTAGAATTGACCAATCACGCTGGCCAATTGGCTGAATTGATCAATACGATTAGTCAATTCTATCAGACCTGTTTCTTGCGTTTGCGCTTGCGATCAATGTAGAACAGGCTTAAAGGCCATTCTACATAAAGGGTCGTCTACAATAGAGAGTTGTAGGCCGTAATAGTAAGAAATTGACCAATCACAGACAAAGTACAGAAGAATAATCGATTGTGATTTGTCAATTTCTTACTGTTACGGCCTACAACTCTCCATTGTAGACGGCTCTTAAGACGCAGACGCAGGTCGCAGGCCGCTGATCTCGCGGATTTGACCATTCACGTTTGTCAAATCAGCCAATCGATTTACGTGATTGGTTAATTCCTCGAGATCAGCGGCCTGAGACCTGCGTCAGCGTCTTAAGCCCATTCTACATAAAGAGCCGTCTACAATGGAGAGTTGTAGGCCGTAACAGTAAGAAATTGACAAATCACAATCGATTATTCTTCTGTACTTGGTCTGTGATTGGTCAATTTCTTACTATTACGGCCTACAACTCTCCATTGTAGACGGCTCTTTATGCGTTATCTTATTTGTATACAAAAGAACTAATACTTACTTTATAGTTGAGTTAATTTACTTCTTGTGTTGTTTTTTGTAATCTTTGCTTTTTGAATTATTATTACTATTATGTTGCAGCTTTGTGATTTAAAAGATATATATATTCGTATACATATATTCGTATAGTTGTCACATCGAATATCTTGGATATAATCGAATCGAAGGTGTAGTCAGAATTCACTCACTATTTTGTATTCACTATTATCTTTTTACATATTATTTTTCCACAGTCACTATATAACAAGCGAAACTTCCAAGCGTTAATCGGAGAGGGACACTCTTGCGTCACACCTCTCTTGTAAGACACGTCTGTCACATCTGTTCATTGATAACAACAATGTACTCGATGACATTGCGTTGTCATTCAAACATTAAATAGACTTACCATTCTTTTTCGAACCTTCGGCATCAATGGAAAAGAAGTTCTATCACTTGTATTTTCAATCAATTAGGTTATGACAATGATTCGGTCGATTCCGTACAAAAATATGTTTTTGCAGAACGAAAAGTGTAGAATCGAGCCACGACTAATCACAAACGTTCCGCCATCTAACTTCTAAATTGCGGATCTACAGCCAATTTTTTCACTTCTAGCAGCCAATTTTTTCACTTCTAGATAAGTTTTCGATAACTTTATCTAGACGATATCTCACAAAATTGGTTCTCCTTATTGGTTCTCAGAGGAATTTATCCAGAGAATAGCTATCGAGAGGTATGAGGAAATCGGCCGTTAGTCCGCCATATAGAATAGATATTATCTTTTTAAAAAGCATCAAAGCAATGTATGTTATTTTTTACTATGCCAAAATAAATCAATTGCCTATCTAGGCTGCGTTTGAGGAGCGCATTGTCACAGCGCTGTTGAATCAATTCTACCTTTATTGCTCATTATATGTAAAACAAAGATAGAACGACGCAATAACGCCGAAAGCGTGCTCCTTGAACGCGGTCCTAGTCCACTCACTTCACTTTACCTTTATCTCCCCAACTAAAAATATCCTTTCATATCCATTCCCATGCGTACCGAGAATGGCGTATGGACTACCCTTTCAGTCCACGAGCCATAAATGCACGAAACCACCATCGACGGATGCGAAGATTGAATCGAGAGGATGTTTATTGGTTTTGCTAAGCAATCAGCAATGTCACGTGCTGCAATCGCAAGTTATTAGATTTATATATATTATCAATGTTTTAAATAAATCATTCCCATAATCGCTTTAAGAGGTTTAGGTTTCAACCTCTTTTTTGAAGATATACGTGCTAAACTAAAATTGTTTTTAAATATTCGTACGATAACAAAGATCTTGATGTATATAAAAAATTTATGCATATCTATATATGCGAGAGAATAAAATTTGTATGTTATTACACTGCGCGCAAAGGTTATCGATCATGTGATACAGCTTGCAACAAATTTTAAATTGCTTGTGTTTTGTATTAAAATTCTATATATTTACAGATGTAATTGACTAAAATAAAAAAAGTACAAATTATATAGTATTAAAATTTGAAGATTTTTATTTATTTTATTTATTTAGTATTTGCCTCAAAGATATTAGAAAAAATTATATCGTGTTAAAACATAGTTCTTTTTTAGTTATAGTATTTTTATTTATAGTATTGTAAAAAATCTTTTTTGTGAAAATATAAAAGTAAGAACTTCTCATATAGAGCTTTGAATTTGTTTGCCAAAGTTTTTGGAATATATAATTTATAAAATATATGTACAAAAATACTCTTATCTAAGAACTTATCTAAACATTATTTATACATATTTGTTTAAATTATTGCATCTTATTAATTGTAATGATAGATAGATAATTGTATTAGCCTCTTTATGGTTATAAGAACACTTGTTTTCTTAGTTTTACTATTATTCCTCCAGTTTACATTATATATCTTAACATTTTTATATAGCGTTTATATTTATACTAAATTTATCAATTGTATAGTAATTGATATTTGTGCTTCTTTTTGCAGGTGTGTCCAGTTAATTTAAACTGAAAAAAACATTTAAAAGATCTTTTCCTATACACATGCTTCCTCTGAAAATATATAGGCAATCATGTAGAGCCTAGAAACAAATAGATAGAAGATGAGCCCGTATTTGACAGCTTTGACTTCAACACGAAGGCGATGCCTAATCGTGTTGTTGCTGATCCTAGGACCATGTGTGATCTTAAACTTACTAACATCCTCAGACATGCGTGAAGAAACCATATTGCAAAATAACATTGCTGAATTGCAAGTGAAACTGGAACATCTGCATGCCAAATATATTGGCAGTCAAGAAGAGATAAGTCTGCTTTCACATCAACTACTTCAGTTGATTGAGAATAGTCACATTCTACCCGATCTGCAGCTGCTCATCAACAATGGCACCTCTAACATTACAAACATCAAGCTGCCATCAATCTACAACTTTTTACCACATTTTCTCAATGATCCAAATAGCTTGCGTCCAGCTTTTGTACAAAGCAAAGGTAGATCAGGAGTAAGCATGGTACTCGGGGTGCCAACAGTGAAACGAGAGACCCAGTCTTATCTTATGGCAACTTTAAGAAATCTGCTTGATCGTATGAGCGTTGCAGAGACTGCAGATACACTGATTATTGTTTTAGTGGCTGAAGTGAGTAGAATGATTAAGTACAGATTAACATATAAATCATTATTTTATTTATTAGTGTTAAAAATAACACATTAATGTTAAAAAATATGTGTATGTATATTTAAAACTTTCTTTTCAGACAGATATGGATTACGTGATGTATGTTGCAAAACAAATTGAAGTTCAGTAAGTTTATATTTTATTTTTCTTTCCTATTTATTTTTTTTCCTATTATCTTCTATATTTTTTAATACAGTGTTTTCTTTACAAGTACTTTTATTTCTTATTTTAGATTCCCGAACGAATGCGAAACTGGTGTAGTAGAAGTAATATCTCCATCGCCGTCCTATTATCCGGATTTGTCGAAATTGCGCGACACTCTTGGCGATGATCACCAACGTGTTATTTGGCGGTCCAAGCAGAATTTAGATTTTGCCTTTCTCATGTCTTATGCCCAATCAAAGGGCACATTCTATGTACAATTAGAAGATGATATTCTGGCTAAGAAGAACTTCATAACTACTATGAAAACTTTTGCATTACAGAAGATTGGTACAAAAGAGAATTGGTTCGTTCTCGATTTTTGTCAGCTCGGATTTATAGGTACAGTATCATTTTTATATATGTATATGTGCGTACACATATTGAGAAAAATATTAAAGTGCATTAAAATACAGGTAAGTTGTTCAAGTGCGTGGAACTGCCTTGGCTGATCCAGTTCTTTTTGATGTTCCACAATGACAAGCCTGTTGATTGGTTATTGGATCATTTAATATCGACAAAAGTATGCAGTCTTGATAAAGATAGTGTAAGTATAGAAAGAATGGGAGAGAAATGTATAATGAAATACACTGATCTCTTTCGAAGAAATTTTTTTTTTATTTTTCTTCCAAATAGAAACACTGCAAAATGGCTAAAGCAGAGTTGTGGGTGCATCATAAACCCTCTCTTTTTCAACACATAGGGACGCATTCTTCTTTAAAAGGAAAAGTGCAAAAACTTAAAGTAAATATTACTCGCTTTAAAAAATTAATAAAAAATGTTCTCTCACTATGATCATATAGATTACATTACAAGTATCATATTTATGTAGGACAAACAATTTGGTAAGATAACATTGTTCTATGCCCACGAAAATCCCGAGGCAACTGTGGAAACTCAAATTAAACCTTACAAACAATACACGTTACAAAAAGCTTACAGAGGCGAATCATTCTTTTGGGGCCTGTTGCCACAGCCGGGAGACCACTTAAAGTTTAAATTTTCACATCCTATTTTTATAAAGAAGTAAGTTTATAGTGTTATTAGTAAGATTGTCAGTGCAACGTTTTTTTTTTTTCAAACTGAGAATTGCGATACATGTACATTAAATTGCGTTTTTTTTTTCTGTGTACAGGTACTTATTTAGAAGTGGTAATCCTGAACATCCGTCTGATAGATTTTATAACACAACAGTAGAAGTATTATCCGAGAGATCTCCGTTATTGGATCGGAACAACAACGATGTAACAGAAGATGGTTATTATATTATAGGTAAGAAATAAAACTGAGATTTTATAATTTATCAATCTATTACGTAGTTTATTAAACAAATATGTTATTTAAATTAAATTAGGAAAATTTGATGCACTTGGCATCGCCGAAGGAACTGTCAATCGAAATTTGGGCAAGATATCGGTTCTTCGTTTGACCGTACATAGTGAGAGCGAAAACTGGGCCATTTTGTCTGAGGTAAGATCTCATGATAATATCGTCTTACAAAGTTTTTGTTAATTGACTCGTTTGTGAGAATATAATTTTTTTTTTTTTTTTATTAGATCCATATAGTAGAGGATCAACCTAGCTGACGAAAAGAAGAAGAAATGCAATTTGAAATACCGTTTCTTCGATACGGATAATAAAATCGATTTTTAAATACTTATTTTTTAAATATTTTTTATTTTTCTGTATTATTACTTATTAAATCAATCAATAGTTAGTTCAATGCCGTCCGAAAGATGATTAATTTATCCAAAAGATGAATGGTTTTTGAAACTATATTAATTGTGAAACACACTTTGTTTTTAAATTGATCGAGTGTTTTATACATTTAACTTTTTTCTGTTTTATTTATTTGATCAATTAAAGTATACGTCGCGAACAAAATGTATTATCATCATATATGGATAAATTCTATATCTAAGTTAAAAAATAATGTCATAATAATATATGAAATTGACATCTCACATATGACGTGATTGTATTTAATACGTCAGATATAAAATTTGTTCATATATCAACAAATATGATATTCTATGAAGAACTTTTTTTCAAGGTAATGCTTTTTCGTTAAAATGCAAACAATCAGTGATAGTAATAATTTGTTTTTAATGATAATCTTGTTTCCTAACACATGATTTATTGAATGCGTACATAACACATCGTGAAATCGTATTTATTTTAGCGTAAATGTTTGCATTTTATAAAATATAGTGTCTTAATTTGAGGCATTTAACTCGAACCAGTACCTGCATCATTCGTGTGCTTCGATTTACTGTCGATGTTCATTACTGACTTACCTGCGCGTTGTACAGCTTCACGTACAAGATTCATGACTCGCGTTTACCTCCGAGTAAATAAAACTGTTGAATCCTTATTGCGCACTGAATGTATTGATCAAATGATCTTTAATATATTGATAGCGTGTATTCACTAAATCGGACTTACACATGTGACGCTAGAGAAGTATAAACGCAGATATATATATTAAAGAACAAGATATCGAAGATAAGAATTATTAAAATTGACTTTTCTACATATGTATACAAAACAAGAGAGTGTACTCTTCTTGCATACAATACGCGATATTTATATATTGCATATTATCTGCAATTTGCTATAATCGTGTCTGTATCTCTGTTCTGTCTTTGTATATCTGCTTCTGTGTCACTGTCAATTTTTTCTGTGTGTGAATGTGTGTGTATTTGTTTGTTTGTGTGTGCGTGTATAAAACACAATTTATAATTTATTACTGTCAAAATATATAATGCGAGACATCGACGCAGTGTTTGTTAACGCCCGAAAAAGTGATATATATAAAAAAAAAATTTATATTCTTCTAAATGTATGTACAACTATTTATTTTGCGTAGCTTTGTGTACGTACATGCGCGTGTGTATAGTTCTATATAACATATACTTGTGCCCGTACATTCAAGCGTATGTGTACACGCATGAAAAAAAACATCTGTATACTCTTCTATACATAACAATGAAAATCTATTTTTTCGATAAACTATTATATGTTAAAGTTAATAAAGTCATGCGTTTTTGTTATCTTATGGCCTGTACGATATACGTATGTCTGTCACCAGATGTATGTCTGACACCAGACTCACGACTCTTAAAAGTATATATCTATATAAAAAGAATAAACAAAAATAATCTTTCTAAGAATAATTTGATTAAAATAAGACGGGGAAACAGACGAAGATATTATTGGATATCAGAAAATTAGTTTTAGTTAAACGATTTAATTAGTTAAATCTAATCTATTTTCTTAGTGAAATTAACGCTTTGTACGGTTTGGGACTAGCCGTGACACCATCCATGAAGTCTTGTACGGACGGTTGTGGTTCACCAGGAACTACGGAAAAGTTGAACGTTTGCAGTAGCGCAGCCGTTATGACAAAGATGTTGCTTCGAGCTAATGTGTCTCCCATGCAACGATGACGACCTGTAAGATATATCATTTTTTATTTATCAAACTTAGAAGTATGTTCGTGTAGTATTATGTAGTTTATGCGATTATCTAGTAATTTTACAGTAACAAAGAAGAAAGGAACGCACCAATGCTAAACGGGAAATATTTGTCTGGCATAACAATTTTGCCACTACAATCGAGAAATCTTTCTGGACGGAAATCTTCTGGATCACCCCAAGACTCGTCCATAAGCACCATGTTGAAATTCACAACGAGCATCGTGTCCTGTGTGATAAATATATTTCGCTTTTATTAACTTGTATAAAATATTAAGTTTTTTTTTTATGACATTACCTTCGGTATTTTGTATCCCATAATAGAAGTGTCTCTCAACGCTCGATGAGGAACATTCATAGTTCGACCCATGAACATTCTTAACGACTCCAAGACAATAGCTTGGACATATGGCATCCTGGATAGTAAAAATATGATAATACTTTATGCAAATATTTATTCGTAGAGAAAAAATAAAATTGATAAATAATCTTCATATACTTTGGTCTGTCATCCAATGTGGGAAATCTATCGCGGCCGAGAACTTTGTCTATTTCTTCTTGCGCTTTTCTCTGAACTTCCGGGAACATTATTAGATAGAGGAATCCGAAACTAAGTGCTTTAGAAGTTGTTTCAGAACCTGCCATAAAGAGATCCATGCAGACAGCCAACAGCTGAGACTCTGAAATTTATTATTGCATAAGACCACGAAATTATTATTATTATTGCAAAAGATCGGATTCAACAATGCTTTGCTTTTATATGCACCTGAGAACGTGTCACTACAATCTTTCGAATTTAATGCAGTCAAATAGACATCCATTAGGTCCCGCGGCGCACTTGGTACAAAAGTATTTTTATGATTGTGCAATTCCTCCTAAAAAATTATTATTTTTCTAAATAATTTATCTTCGAGCATCACAAGATATTTTTTCATAAAATAATTTTGTGGTTAATAATAGAATAATTTACTTTTAAGAATGCCCACAATTCTTTGTGCACATTTATAAATGATTTGAAGCCAGACAATTCCGGCGCAATGAAACGTAGAAACGGAAAGTGACTGAAAGGCGCGCCGGTCATGTCGATCTCTTTTAGAAGCTTTGTTAAAATTCGCTGTAGATATACAAGTTCCTTGTCGCCGTAGTCATATCTATAAAAAAAATCAAGAATCATCAACAAGAGCTGATTATTTTAATATATATTTTTAAACTTTTATGAACATTTTTACGGAAGAAAATTGTAAATTCGCGTAAACGATAGAAACCTTTTGCTAGCCATCATCCTCCAAAGTGTGTTTAGTACAGTTACTCCAAAAGCGTCATCCATATGCATTATTATTCCCGTTGATTCAGATGCTCTCTTGACCTCCTCATAGTTTTCGGCTTTCATATATAAGTCCGCCGCTGTCCAAGATTTCCAATTGGACGATTCATTCTTGATTACATTCAACTCCGTTTTGTTCGAAATCAAGTTGTTCTCCGAGTCCTTTTGCAACATATATATTTTGCCAGCTTTATTATTATTATTATTATTATTATTCACTGTCACTGTATTTTGGATCTTGTAACTGTGGCTATCCTGTAGCAACTTTTTGAAATATTGCACTAGCTCGATCACTTCGTCTTGGATGATAAAAGCCATGTCGGTACGACCGAAACCAAATTCACGCAGATGTCGCAAAACAAATCGTCGTTGCTCCATCCAAAGTCGCTCATCAACAACAATAAGACCTTGAATAATCGCAAGCTATTAATTATTTTTCGAAAGATTGTCAACTGTCTATCTTCTTTTTTCAGTCCTTTTTCAGGTAATTTACCTTTTCTAGTGCCCCAAGTTCTGGCCTGATATATAGGTCCGGTCGGTCTACCATCACAGTCTTCGTTTGTTAACATTGCCCGTATACTTTCTAGATTGTTAAGAATAACCATACGGTCGCTACCAATTTTCAGACCTACGACAGGACCATACTTTTTGCATAACAACGAGCAGCTCTTGAACAGATACCCAGTTTCCTGGCGTATGCGCGCCACTTCTAGCGCACAGCCTAAGATGGGCCACCAACGTGGACCTAAAACGATAAAACACATGTATCAAAGTATAATTAATTAAAGAAAATCATTCAAAAAATCAACAAGTTATTTAATACCTGGTGGATATCCTTTTGGTTTGCGACAGCTTAGATACAGCAAGAGTAATAATATAATTACCAGAAACAATATTGTGAGAACCATCCTAAAACATTTTTATTATATATTACATATATTTATAATATATATATAAAAACATAAATAAAAATGTTTATAACACTGGTCGACAAAAAAAGCTTTTTTCACTCCATAAAATAAAATTTATAAAGTGGTTTTTATAGAAAATAGTTTCGAGTTATCAAAGATAAGGTCGCTGAAGAAGTACGCTGGTATATAATGTTTATAAATTGTTTTAAAAATAATGTAAAAATATTTAACAATATGAGGTCAGTATCGAGCTATAAAGATAGATGTGTAATATACTTATTTACTCAATGTTTATTACAATAATACGGTGCGAAACGTTTCGACATACACAGATGTCATTTTCAGTCGCAAAATACAATAATATTAAATAAAATTAAATGTGGCTGTCATAGTCGTATGCAGGCAGCATTTGACTCTTTACTTCTGACTTTTTTATTTTATATTGTGACACATACATTCCATCGCAAGGTATGTCCATCTGCCTGCATACGACTATGACAGCCACATTTAATTTTATTTAATATTATTGTATTTTGCGACTGAAGATGACATCTGTGTATGTCGAAACGTTTCGCACCGTATTATTGTAATAAACATTGAGTAAACAAGTATATTACATCTATCTTTATAGCTCGATACTGATCTCATATTGTTAAATATCTTTACATTGTTTTTACAACACGAGCGAGTATTATTTTATTTTATTCATTTTATTGTTTTAAAAATATTGATCAAATATATCTGGATTTTATTTCGTAAAAGTACAAATCTTGTAATATTAGCAATTGTCTACACTGAATACACTGATTCTACATCCCGGTAAAAAATTTTTTATATATACTTATACAAAAATTAAAATAATTATATCTAATTATGCAAATTTATATGTGCCGAATATTTCCATACAATTTTATACACGGAGAATTTCTTTTTTAAGAGAATGGCTTCAGAGATATTCCATATCAAATTACAAAATAACTCTATTAGTATCATGTTAGATACAAAAAATTATATAAAACTATATTTTTACTATATTTTAAAAAAAGTTTTGATATATAATCATATATACTTATACACAAATTAAAATTATTATATCTAATTATGCAAATTTATATATATATATATATATATATATATATACCGAATATGTCCGTACAATTTTATACATGAAAAATTTTTTACCGGGATAGAATCTCTTATATTCAATTTTTTCAACAATTTATCTATTTCTACTAAACAAATAAGAAAAACGATTATGTTTAATCAATGTTAATATTTGTTTATTTTCGGATATGCACATGCACATTTATATAGCGCGCAAAAAAGATAAAATGAGTGTTAAGTGAGAATCGAAAAGAAAGTGAAACACTTGCAGAATTGAGTGAAAGTTTTATGCGGAAGACCTAGTATTGACGTCGACTAGCGTGATTCCACAACTTCGTTATGCAATGAAACATTTAACTAGTCTTGTAAGATGATGTCTAAAATGCGAGATTACTCTTAAATTTTTTTATTTAGTTTAAAATTTTATGCACTCCCAAACAATTCGGCATTTTCCATTGAAACAATTCTTAACTTAAGAAAAAAGTACTATAAATTATTACATTTGCATATATATGTGGCACAGTCTATTTTTATTTTATTCAAAAATTGAAAGTTATTTACATATTTGGATCTTTGAAAGTTATTTTACATTTTAATTTCATTTGAAATTAAACAAATATATATTTAAAATACGCATTAATTTTTTTAATATATATATTTTTTAAGTGTATTAAACAGTTTAAAAATAAAAATGTTTCATTACGTCTTGTAAAATAAAATGTGTGTGTGTTTCGAGTTTTGAAGAAATAAAAATTGTACGCGCCACGAGGAAAGAAAGGAATTTCAACATTAATGAACTTACATTTGCGCACTCTCTGTCAACATCTTCAGTTTAAACTTACCTTACACTGGGAGAAATTTTCTCGTCTATCACATGAGTGAAACTGGCCGTGGACCAGCGTTCAGCCTGCTTTTAAACCTTTCTTCATCATGCACGTATGAGTGTACGGGCATTACGCAATATATTAAAAGCTAAGGATTGACTACAGTGGAAACGAAAACAAGTTTTTTTTTTTAAATGTAAATAGAGATGATCGGGTTTTCTATCGTAGCAAATTGAATATTATTTCACCGTTTAATATCTCTATTGACGTTTAATAAAAAACTTATTTTTTGGAACAGAAACAGAGTTGACCTGTCGAAAAATGGGTTTATATGCAGAAAAATGTTTATTGGATTGTTTTAAAACAACAAACTTTATTTTGTTATTTAGTATTTTCAATAATCGTTTCATTACTTGTATCAATTTCTTCCACGTCTTGCCAATGTAGAGGTAATCTGTCGCCCCATTTGCTGTTTCTCGCACAACGATACATGTGCCTAAAGATAAAAATCAAGTTATTTAATTAATAACATGGTAACGCACTAAACACTAATTTTGATCGTACCTTCCATGTTTATATTTTGTGAAGATCTCCTCTTTCAGTTCGCCGTTGGAAGTACACATGCGACAGATTGTGTGATTAGAACGATTCATCGTTTCTCGCACAATTCTCGGCCACTGCTCATCGTCTTCAGTTCGTTTGCCTGCAAAGAGAAAACAAAAAAGTTTTGTAAGTTTTCTATATTCGACAAAAATAATCACATAAAATCTTTTTAGTAAAAGACACTTAGTGAGAGTTAATAGTACAAATTTTTAAATTTTATTTTATATATAAAATTCTATTATCTTTACGTACTTTTCTTCAACACAACATAGGAATAGAGTTCCGATTCATGTTGATGACTGTCCAAAAATTTGAATGGATGATACAAGACTTCAAAGTTACATGGGGTAACATCTGTGGCAAATCTTGGACATTTTAAGTCGTGCGGACACTAAATGGAGAAAATGTTAAAGAATAGTATACCTTGTACTTGATGTACTTTGTCTATCTTTATGAAATTAATTTTACCAATACTCACAGGTGAGAAAATATGTGCAAATTGTATGTCGCGCTTGTATTTTGAGTTCACATACTTGAGGATAAAATCTCGCGCTTCATTCACCAACTTTTAAAGAAAAATAAAGAAGATATATAAATAGAAAGTAGAAATACATAAAAATTATATATACACACAAAATTAGACATAGATAACTAATTAATATAACTATAAATATATTTATAAATATATTTATAAAAAATAAACCTATTAAATACCTTAAAGCCTGCGTTAGTTCCTTCTTCTACAATAATTAAGTAATCTTTGGTTTTTCTCCAGAGTTTTAATATCGTTTCGAGACGTGATTCTGCACCTGGCAAGTCAAATAAAGAATATGCGCTCACTACAATATCGTAAGTGGGCTGAAAGAGAGAAACAAACACATTTCAAATTACAAGAAAACAAAAATAATTTTGGTATATATATATATATATAAAATATTTCATATTGCTCTTACATCTGCAGAGACAGGAAAATATTGGCGATAAAAAATTTTTTTAATTTCGGGCGTGGCAACTTTTGCTAATCTTTCCGACAGTTCAATCATTGGTTCTGATACTTCGACGCAAAGATATTCCTTTAGCGAGTCTGACCAAATTTCGGAAGCAGCCCTATCAAAATGTTTATTATTTTATTTCTTAGATATTATGCTAATCAATTTTGCGTTAAAATTATATATTAGATTGGTATTTTTGAAGTTTATATGATATTTTGACATTTACCACATGACTGTACCAAGGCCAGAGCCAAAGTCAAAAAGTCTTCTAGGCTTAAATTCTTTGTCACGTGCTCTGATCTCATCCAGAATCCTACGTATAACCGCATAATTTTGAACTCCTCTACTGAGCAGATACGTAAAAGAAGTGAGCTTGTCAAAATTAATTGGTTGCCAATTGTATACATTGGTCTTCAAAATTTGCCTTGCTCTTCTATTCTTATGAAAATCTATGTCTTTTATAGATATATTCTGATTACGATTAGCATTCAAATGTTTTTCTACTTTTTGTAATTTTTCCAACAGTTGTGATTGCTCCAGCGGTGGATGACGACCATGCAAATGACGGAGTAATTTTTTTACACTTTCTTTCAATTCCTTCAAGCTTATGTTATTCTTTTCTAAAAAGTAATATTATAAAATAGTGTACACAAGTTATTTTTTCATATATTATGACAAATGTTACAAATTTACAATATATTATTATATAAGTGTTTGTGAACATATTAATGATATACACAATCGTTGTATTCCGTACCTTTCAAAATATTTTCTGTTTCCTTTGATGCCCATGCTGGGAATACTGGTGTTCTAGGTTTGACAATACCAGGATGATGCCTATATTTTAGATCATTGTTAGAAATCAAATTCAATGTTTCATCATCGAGTATAGCTTTTGGCTTTGCTGACAACTGAAAATGCAATTTTTATATTATCATATTCTAATCTTATTTATTACACACCTAAGCACACACGTGATGTCATATGATAGAGAAAATTTATATCATACTCACACATCGTGAGGGTACAAATCCTGTCCAATGTACTCTTGGCACAACTAGCTTCACCATATTATATACAATAAAATTAAACCCCTCTCAATAAGTCAACAATTCACACATTTGTCATTAAAAAAATTCAACCTGTATGAAAAAAAAAAATAAAACAATATAACACTACATTAAAAAATTTATAACACATATATAAATACAAGAGACCGAAGAGACACGTTGTTAAATAAAAGTACTACGTACTATTAACAATCCCGCGAATGTTTATAATGCGCTACATAACCTCCACGAAATTTGAGTGATCTTTCGATAGAATTTACGTACGACACACTAACAAATATCGTAACACGTAACAAAATAGCAAAAGAAATTTAACTGTTGTCTATGCTTACCGAAAAACTCGCGAATAAAACTCGTATCTACAATGCAATCGCCCGGTGAATTAAAATTGTTCCGAAAATAATCCAACGTGATCAGTAATCTCGTTCGCGCGTGAATGACAACTTGACTGTCGCGTGCACATCAAGCGCGTCGCAATCGTTTTGACGCCTATTTTTCGACTCAATTATGAAGTTCGCGGAACACCTGAGTGCTCACATCACACCGGAATGGAGAAAGCAATACATCAATTACGAAGTAAGATTTTCATCATTGACAAATATCATGCGAATACAGTTTTGCATACATATTTTACGTTTTGCGCAATATTTGCGTTTTATGGACATTTTTGTGCACTTATGTATACATGTACATGCTGCAAATAATAGAATATATATATATTATTTATATTGATTCTAATTGTGTTATAAAATATTAATTTTTTTAAATATTATACATATAGTATATAAAAAAAATTATATATGTATAAAATTAAGTACATATAAATATATATAATGTATGTATGTATGTATAGAATTGTCTCTGATATTTTTAAAAGTCTGAAAAATATGTATTTTTGATATAAATTATGTTATTTTAGGAAATGAAGGCTCTGCTGTATGCTGCAGTGGAACAAGCACCATCAGCAGATACAAGCGAGGCTCATGTGCTAGAAAGTTATTTTAGTAAATTTGACGAGAAGTTTTTTCATTATTGTGACAAGGAACTAGCTAAAATAAATACGTTCTATTCTGGTAAAGTCAATAGTTTTCATTAGTGTTGTATCTCTTTGTGTCAGAAGATATTCTCTGTAGCAGTTGCTGACTTGATGCACAACTGACTGTACAAAGGATAAGAGAAAATGATCTATTTTCAGAAAAATTAGCAGAAGCCACACGTAGATTTGCCACTCTTAATAACGAATTGAGCGAGATCTTGTCAGTTTCCGACGATGCTCAAAGTCACAAGGCGCGCTATCGCAGACACATTCTACATAAAAAGCCGGTATCAGCACGCAAACTGCAAGAAGTAAAGTTAGCTTTTTCGGAGTTTTATCTCTTTCTCATTCTGCTTCAAAACTATCAGAACTTGAATTTTACCGGATTTCGAAAAATCTTGAAGAAACATGACAAAGTACGTCCGGTTTGTTACAAGCACGTTTATAATTTTAAAATATTTCATATAAAATGTAGAAAAGAATTGCTCGAATCGATTCTATATAGAAAACGATCGTATATATTCGAGATGTTGATACTTTGCAGCTTTTAAATGCGGACGTTGGTGCCAAATGGCGTGCGGAGCACGTCGACACGGCACTATTTCACACACACAAAGATATAGACAGGCTCATTGTGGAAACTGAAGCGCTAGTCACACGAGATTTGGAGCATGGTGACCGTCAACGGGCCATGAAGCGACTCAGGGTACCTCCTCTCGGAGAGCAGCTTTCTCCATGGATCACATTCAAAGTCGGTCTTTTTTCCGGCGCTTTTGTTATACTTTTAGTAGCCGTGATATTGTCCGGTGAGAGAGAAACACATGTTTCTTTTTTATTATCGATATATCAATATTTTGATATTTTATATATTTGCTTTATATATCAATTTCATGTGTGTTTTATGTTTAGGTATGCGATATAAAAATAAAGACAATTGGAGAGTATTGTGTCGAATCTATCGTGGGCCATTTCTTCTGATAGAATTTCTTCTTCTGATGGGAATCAACGTTTACGGCTGGAGATCTTCCGGAGTGAACCACGTGCTAATATTCGAACTTGATCCACGCAACCATTTGTCGGAACAGGTTTCTTTGTAGCAAATTAAAGCAATGCTTCCTAAGCTATTACAGTAGAATATGATTATAAATTTAATCTAAGCAAGATTTTTTTAATGAATTTTATACAGCATATAATTTCAGCACATCATCGAGATGGCAACCATACTCGGCCTAGTCTGGTCCATGTCTATTTTGGGGTTTTTGTATAGCGATACGTTAGGTGTACCGCCATTTGTTCAACCAGTAAGATCATGTATATTTCAAGTTTTGAATATTTATTAATGAAGTTTTCATTGTTTATTATATAAAACGCAACGAGCAATTATGATACAAAGCAAAGAATTTATATTTCTTTATCTTAAAAAAGACAAAAACTAAAAATTTATATATTTCAATTTTTTGAAGGTGCTGTTTTACGCAATGCTAGCGCTTTTTCTATTTAATCCCACTAAAACGCTGCGACACGAGGCCAGATTTTGGACACTGCGCGTTATGGGTCGTATCTTTTGCGCGCCTTTCTTCTACGTGGGTTTCGCAGATTTCTGGCTCGCCGATCAGCTCAACTCTCTTCATACAGTCTTCTTGGATTTTCAATATTTCGTCTGCTTCTACATCCAGAACTCCTCTTGGACCGATGTCACAGGTCTATATGAATTGCTCAATGTATATTGTAACAGTATTTGTTTTTTTTTTAATATAGTTATAGTTTTTACTAGAATTCTCTCTCTTATACATTCTGTTTTTCAAAATTCTACAAATATATTATGTTTTTGAATAGATACGGAAACTTGTATAATGCGTGAATTATCAATGAGACCAATTGTCGTGTGTTTACCAGCCTGGTTTCGGTTTGCACAGTGTCTCAGACGTTATCGGGATACAAAAGAGACATTTCCGCACTTGTTGAACGCGATCAAGTACGCTACGAGCTTCTTCGTAGTTCTTTTTTCCTACTTACATTTGAGGAACAAAAGTAAGTATTTCGCTTAGTTAACGCAAAAAAATTTTTGATCACTAACTCCTAAACTTGACTGTTCTTCAATAACAGAATATTACGCATTGTCCACTGAAAATCCGTACTTTTACTTGTGGCTTACGGCCAGCGTGGTGAGTTCGTGCTTCACGTATACATGGGATGTAAAGTTGGATTGGGGTCTTTTCGACAGTAGCGCAGGCGAGAACAAGTTTCTCAGAGAAGAGATAGTTTATTCATCACCCGTGAGTTTGTTTTCTCAGCATCTTCCGTTGTATCACTAATAATATATTATCAGCGATAACATTCACCTGTTTATGTAACTGATGGTTACATATTATCACATTTTTTTTGTTTCAGTATTATTATTACTTCGCAATGATCGAAGATTTTATTCTGCGATTCGGATGGGCGTTTTCCTTGTCCTTGACAGAAATGGGCTACGTTCACGCAGATCTCATGGTCACTCTGATCGCCCCATTAGAAGTCTTCAGGTAAGTGCAGACTTCACTTTGTGCTTATAAATGCACGTTGGAATGTTTTTTTTTTTTTTTTAATCGTTGTTTCGCTATATTGACAATTGATATAATATACTGTTTGTCGTAATTTTTGCATGAAATATATAAATTACTCGCATTACTCGGAGAAATATAATTAATTGTGTCGATAATCGGAAAAAACGTCGACTCGATGTCAACAATAAGCCGGCCGGTCTAATCGCTTATCAAGTGCGCCTCACTAATAAGTCGCTAGAAGGTTTATGTGGAATTACTTTCGGCTGGAGAACGAACATCTGTACAACGTAGGCAAGTTCCGGGCAGTGCGAGATATTTTCGTAGAGCCCATCAGATACGACGACGATCTCAGAACCATGATTCATCTAATGGATAACGAGAACAATGGGAATAACAATAATCACAACAACGAGGACGACGGCGATGACAATGATAACGGATTAGCGGAGTTCCTATGATCGCCAGTGTCTGATACGTTGTAATTTATGTTTTGTTTTTTCTTTTAATTTTATACTCAAATTTTAAATATTATGTATTTTTATATATCATATATAATTGTGATATATAAATTATCACTAAATTCCACTGTCTAATTGTTAAATTTATATCATATCAATCTTAAATTCACATTAAATGCGTGAGTTTTTCTCAACGAAAATATTATTACGTTTCGCTGTATTGATTGCGTAATATATTACTGACGTAATGTACGCTGACAACGATATGTTTTCTCGACAGGCGTTTCG
The DNA here is from genome assembly GCF_002006095.1 of Pseudomyrmex gracilis. Taxonomy (NCBI): domain Eukaryota; kingdom Metazoa; phylum Arthropoda; class Insecta; order Hymenoptera; family Formicidae; genus Pseudomyrmex; species Pseudomyrmex gracilis. The sequence continues at coordinate 154,677 of NW_018020781.1, read as the reverse complement.
TGTGGAATTTCTTCCGCTTGGAGAACGAGCATTTGAACAATTGTGGCAAATTTAGAGCGGTGCGGGATATTTCAGTGGCACCGGTCGATTGTTCGGATCAGACGCAGATATTGCGCATGATGGATGCTACGGACGGTGTAATAAATCGCAGAAGAAAACAGAAAATTGACGAGAAACGCAAACCGATTCGATTGCTCTTGAAGGGAGAGTCTTTGATGGAGGATAATTAAAGACCGTCAATTATCAATTTAGCTGATATAACGTTTTATGCACAGCTAAATCCAAACTTTTGTATCACAACTGTCTAACTGTCTAACTTTTTTCCACGTATTGTATCATGTTATCCAATCTGTTGAAAAAATCGCGCAGAGAGATCTCACACACGGATTTTGACGTACGTCGAGAACCACGTGACCGAATCATTTATGTGAAATGTTAAATGAATTACTTTATCGATGTGATTATAGAGATTTATGAGCGATGTTATATATTTGTAAGCAAGTAACAAATTGGTGTAACTTGTCATTGAGAGTTTAAACTGATCTGTCGTTAAGTTACAAAAAATGAACTATATCGGACCCAGAGAGATAAAATAAACAATTGTTACAAAGTAAAACTTTGCGTTTTTAAGAAATTATATTTCGCAGACATGTATCCCATTATAATATATTATGTATGTGTGTGTATTTGTCTAATATATGATATACTACTAGGGGGAGAGTCAGAGGTTTGTTCCCTCTAACTCCTTTGCGATTGGCAATCTCGTTATCGATTTTTATATCTCAGAGATATCGCTATCTCACTTTTATGCCAAACATAATATCTAAAGCAATCTTTTCATATTATAATATATTATGTGTGTGTGTATTTGTCTAATATATAATATACTAGTAGGGGGAGAGTTAGAGGTTTGTCCCCTCTAACTCCTTTGCGATTGGCGATCGTTATCGACTTTTATATTTTAGAGATATCGCTAATGTCCGATATTAGGTGCTGTCCGCCGCTAGAGGAACTCCCTTTATCAATCAAATTTTTATCAGCAGCCGTTCATATTAACAAAAACAAAAAAAACAAATGTTTTGCTTGTAAAAAGCCCAAGAAAAGTTTTTCTAAAATCTAAAAGAGAGAAGCAGAGCAACGTCAACATTTGCGCTGCCAAATGAACCGAAGAAGGGTAAATGTTATCAGATGGGGTGAAAGTGATTCGGAAATGCAGCGCCTGATAGCCGGAACAATGTCTCACATATATGCGACGCAAAAGCGCACATGAACGCTAATGACACAGAGACAGCTGCTTAATAACATTTAATGCGCTCGTGATAATCGCCGGCGCATGGCGGTAGAAACGTTGTGGAAGGAGGAAGACGAGGAGACCAGGAAGAGAGGAGGGCTGAGATTTCGCGAAACAAGGCATGGGAGTATTTGTTCGCGCAACGTCGGAGCGAGACGCTCCCGCGATCTGCGTGGGAGGGTAAAAATTGGCGGTGGTGTCGTTTATTGATTGAATCCGCGGAAGCCGCGCCGAACCGCGCAAACTCGTCGTCGGCACCCTGAATGAAGTGACGTGCTTCTGTCGCATATGGAAACGCGAATAAAGCGACGATAGAACGTGTGCTGCGTGCGGAAGCCATCAGCAGCTGATCAACAGCGACGACGACGACGACGACGAGAGGATGCTCCTTCAGAGGGGCTGCACTTGGCTGACGCTGATGCCGCTCCTGCTGAGTTTATCCATTGGCGAGCTCAGCTTTTATCGAAGTAAGTAAGACAGAAGGGGAGAGAGAAAGAGAGAGAGAAAGAGAAGTCTATGTCCTCAAACGAGACAACGTCTCCAGGGGGAATGACACTACACTGCCGAGGACCCACTTGTAGCCTTTTGAGGCGGTGCCGTCTTTTAATCCGCAACGATCAATTCAGCTGAATATTAAAATACTGTTTACAAAAAAAAAAGCCTTTTATCTGCAAAATGTTTCTCGTTTCTCGAGTTTGCGACAACAATATGATATTGGAAAATGAGATTGTTAGGACGCAGCTCATATCGTCATGTTTTGAATATATATAGAATATAAACCGCAGTGTATGTCTTTTCGAATATATAATGTAGTATTTTTTTTATGCAAAATTTATGCAAGAAAAGTAAAAAAACGGAACACAACTGATAATTAACATCGCAAAATTATTTATCTTTATTCTTTGTTCTTGGCTTTATTTTACTGAAAATAAATCAACTTTATCAAACTTTGCGGTTTTAAAGTCTGCGTTCTTTTCTTCTTCTTTTTGTTTGTTTATGAAAAAATTTATTCAAGTATAACTCATGAATCTTGAAAACGCGTGTAAATACACGAGATGATGTCTTACCTTATATTGTAGTGCGAATAAAAAAGGATTTTAATAATTTGCGATAGAGATTGTAAAAATTGATGCGTGTGCGGAGATAATCTTCGAAATGATTACTTGGAAGGTGCAAACACGCGTGGTGGATTGGACAATTCGAGACTCGAAGGTCAAGAGTCAATTGCGACACTGTTTGTGATGCGATTAGAGTTCGATCCGGCCGGTGACCGATACATATAACAATTTCTACGAGTACGGAATTTTGCGTACCCATAGAAAAAGCTCTTTTGCCGGGAACGTGCGGGCGATTATGCCGCGCGTTCGTGTTATCGTGGAACACGTTTTTATATCGCGGCTGCAGGAAACCCGTTCGCATATTATACAACAGGAAACCATAAGCGATAATAAATAACTCGAAATATGAGAGATGCAAACTTGAACGCGTAATGGTTGTTGATTTATTTCTATTTTTTTTTTGCAGGATAAAAGTCCTGCATTATCCTTTCCAAAAAAAAAAAAACTATCTTTCTTCTATAAAGAGCTAAATCTAATATGAAGATAATAATGATAAAAACAGTATGTAGCGTCCGGTGCAATCCGACGTAGATTTTAAAATATTTTTATTTTTAACTTACGTCTGTGTGTAACGTAGAATATATTATTGAAAATAAAGTAAAATTATTGAAATGAAAAAAAATGAATAAATGATTTTGGTGACATATTGCGCGGTGCGCGCGACAAAACCTCTAACTACAAAAACTAAAACTACAGAAACTTAACTACACACACAGTTCAAGTTGAGTTTCAGCTTCGCGGCGCATTTGTCAGATGTACAATTCAAGTTCAAACTTTGCCGATATCAAATACATCTAGCTTGAAATGTATTGCGGGAAAGGAGAATTTTAGTTTCTCGTATTGATATAAAACTAATTTACAAAGTTAAATTCATATCAAACATACGGAACGTTAAATGAAGAAAGAAATAAGAACCCAACAAACATTTCGGTCACAGAACCATATCCATCTGTGTCCTCAGTAGGATATGGTTTGGTAATCATGTCTGTCAACATGTGAAATGTCAAAATGCGACCAAAATGATGACAGAGTCTGCCACAAGCAAAGCGAAGTCAAATTATCGCCAAAGTGA
>NW_018020781.1:144371-146506 GCF_002006095.1 Pseudomyrmex gracilis | reverse complement strand
GGTGGCAATCTGTCGTCAATGCGTTTAACAGATCAACCCGATTTTTGTCGTAAACAGATCTCTGGTACGGTTTTGCGGACTGTTTGGTCACATTATTGCTAAAAACAGATCTGCTTGCAATCGACCATCTATTTGTTGTCAATTTCACTGACATATACACATATGGAATCGTTTTGACCGCAATACTCTCATGTATATTGCCAACAAAGTTGTTGCGTTTTTTCTTTTTGTGTGCTAACAGTTTTGGCAGTGTTTCCGTATTGTAGCATTTCTGCAAACAATTTCTGTTGCCAAGGTCTGAGCCGAAATTGTCAAAAACAGAAATTGTTTGCTGGGAAGCAATATTCAATTTCCTTGGATTGATGTTACGTTAGATGCGCTCCCAGAAACGCCGGAGGACATTGCGATCAAACAGCTGGCTCGCTACTTGGAGGCGCAGCATCTCCAGCATCTCCAGCAGCGTCTTCATCGCTCGCATTTACCCACGTTTCTCTCACCGATGCAGTTCAAGGAGCACAACACTTTGCAGCAGGCTCAACAGAAAGTTCTGGAGGCTCTGACCGACAAGACCGTTCTGGAAAATTTGCTGACGAAACAAAAAGAAAAATTATTGATGCATCACCATCGTCCGAACCAATATCACGACGCAATGGTAAACAAAATCGCGGAACGGGAATCGGGATATTTCCCGTATCATTACAACGTCGGCGGAATTCGGCATCCGAGTTATTCCGAAGAGGTACAGTCGAACGAGGGCGTCGACCGTTTCTCCAAGGATTTCGGATACAGACCGTCTTTTGAGATGGACGACGATGGGAGCATCGCGGAGGAGGAACCTATCGAGGACTCTTATCACGCGAAGTATGACAATTACAATCACGCAACGGGCGCATTCGGTCATCACGAGAGTGGAAAAGAAGCGGCCATGAAAGCGGCAATCGTGCCGGATTTCGTTTACAAATTTGACAATTCGAATCTAAACGAGAAACATCCGTTCGCGGTAAAACCGAACGATCCCAGATATTACAGCGATTTGCCGTTTTCGTCGGGTAAACATCTTGTTGAGTATTCTTTTCATTGGTTTTTTTTCTTTTCTCTCGAATTAGAACAGAAGAGTGGCTAAAAATACTTGCAACTTGTTTAAATAATTATTTCTTAAACGTAGATATTTTGTTTTTAGTTTTTTATTCTCGCAAAGCTTTGTTGGAGTTTTATCGATTTTTAATTCGGAAAGAAAGATACTGTCTCCGAAAATCGTGAGAAAGAATTTAAACAAGTTAGGCGTTCTCGGGCTTATTATTAATTCTTCTTTTTATTAAAAAACTTTCCTGATTTATACAATCTTGCTCTGATCTGCTCGATTTAACTTAGTTCTTAGTCGGTTGAATTTTCACGATCTTTTTTCTTAATGGCAAACAAATTTCAATTAAACTCACGTTTGAAAATCGATTCAGACGTGCCGATGAAAGCCAATTGGAAGGAGGAAAAGACGGCGGACGAGGAACGCATGTTAATAACGCGCGAGGAAGACATGCGAAGTCTTAATCAAAAGATTCCTAAAGACTTGACCAACAAATTGGAACCGGAAAGATCATCCGCGATCGAGGCGGGGCTTCGCCCGTTGATTCTGCCTGTGCATCGCGACATGGACAATGACGTTTACTTCATTGGTAAATAAAATAAAAGATTTTATTAAAAAAAGTTCGACATCTCGATAATATATACTTTTACATGTATTTTCAGCTATTGTCGCCGGTTGCAGTGCGGCAGCTATGTTCGCTCTTGTACTAGTCACCCTAACATGGTGCAGGTAGTGTTAATTATTTTAATTCATCGCGCGCATACTACAATTTGTAATTTTAATTTGTGTAATTCACAACGGCGCATTTTACGTTGCCGAGGATCTTCTCTTTTAGGCTACTACGCGGTGCCAAGGCCGCGGCAGATATAGAATATCCCGCTTATGGCGTGACGGGACCAAATAAGGACGTCTCGCCTTCTGGCGATCAGAGACTCGCCCAGTCCGCCCAGATGTATCACTTTCAACATCAGAAACAACAAATAATCGCCATGGAAAAGTGAGTCTTTATCGTGCATGTCTTGATCCAACAGTCTTACAAAAAAAAAAAAAAAAA
>NW_018020781.1:109616-143141 GCF_002006095.1 Pseudomyrmex gracilis | reverse complement strand
CTACCTTGAAGTGTAAACTTGTTTAATAAACCATATCTTTCATTTTCGATTTTTAATTCACGTAGTCCGGGAACTTTCCGGACAAACTGTGTAATAAATACGTATTAGAAAAAACTCATTTATAAAATTATAATAAATGACAAGAGCAATAATATATTTGTTGCAGTCGCACTTCTGCAACGCGAGATCCGGGTTCGCTTTCAGAAGCAGAAAGCGACGAAGAGAACGAGGAAGGTGACTACACCGTTTACGAGTGCCCCGGACTTGCTTCTGTAAGTTTTATTACACGTAAATAAACAATCAAGATACAATAATTATTATCTCGGAAATTTAGAAGAATCAATGATTTTTTTCGTCAGAATCCCAATTGCGATTATATTATTGTATTTTAAGAACGATATTCGATGATTTGCTATGTTTAAAGACGGGCGAGATGGAAGTGAAGAATCCGATGTTTCATGACGATCCCACCCCGGCAACACCGGCAACGCAGGGCAACAACAAAGAAGAGGACCACATATAGTTTCAGTAAAGTAGAGAAAATAAATCGCACGTGCGCAAACACGGAAATATCTTCCCTGGTGCTTAGAGCTCATATTAATATAACCATATCGGAAACGTTTCTGTATTATATATTGATTATGAAGTTTTAATATTTATGACGCGAGGATCGATGAGTTTCACAAAGAGTGAAAAAAAAAAAAGAGCAAAGATGTTAGATTGATATCTCGGTGCCAGAAAGACCGATGTTATTTTTCGGAAGTATAAAACAAAAAAAATATCTAAATTAAAATATCTGCTTTTAAATAAAATTAGAGATCAGTGAACAAAAAATTTTAACAAGTGTTAAAGCGGATGTTATGCGAATAGATTTGGTACATACGTATTGTAACAATCGCGAACTTGAATCGCTCAATCAATCTTGCGAAACGTCAATGTAGTTTTTATTTTCAGGAGCGATTCAAAAGTGTCAGAGAGAGTTTACTTTTGTTATTCATATCCCTCACACATAAACAGCATTAAAAAAAAAGAAACAACCTGTATCGTCTTTTTTCTTGTATCGCGTAAAACGACAACGCACACACACACACATTGGTATTTCTAATACTGATATATTAAACCGTTGCGGCTTTTTACGAGCAAGAGAAAAATAGCACTTGAAAGAAAAAGGAATCGATCGACAAACAATGCCACATCTCAGAACACCCAGTTTTTCTAAACGTCATTTATATGACGTATTATAGTTTGTACTTTCATAACATAAAATAGTTATCATTATTTTTCTATAGTTCGTTATCGGTCGGGCATATAAATGATGGACTGCTTCTGATAGAACACAAATGTTCAATGAGATGTCTGTTGAGTATTGTGCACTGTATGATGCATCAGTGTCTACTGTCCGAGACACGCTTCCTCGAAAGTATAAAAACAAGAGCTACTAATTTAAAAAAGCAGTCTACAACGCTGTTTTTTGAATCTATTTACTATTGGTTAGATATATATACATATATATATACATATATATATAGAGCTATATATATATGTGTATGTGTATGTATATACATATATATATATATATTATTATATAATTATATACAAGTTACGTATATCACACAGAAACCGAAAACTTCTGTAAATTTTTCTTAGAAGATTATACATAACAAGCATAAAAGTAATACACCATATAACATTTCACGTAAAAAATATATTAGTTTTATAAAAGAAATAAAAACCACTGCGATATGTCGAATAACTTTTTATTTTATCGCAGATATCTCATGGAAAGATGGATAGACATATGTACACACAGGACACACATACACACTTATATTTGTTGGCTTAAAAAGACAATATATTTTATTTTTATAAAATAATCGTCATTGTTAGCTATGTAAAGAGAATCTATGAGAAATGCTATAATCTAAGTCACAAATACAGACTATTTATTTTAGCAAGTTATCAGATATCTATAAATAATATATTTTAGCTGTTATAGATGTATGCTCTGTCTTGCGTTTGTAGATATATAGAGCTAAAAAAAACTCCTACTCAACATGTTGTGGATAATGGAAAAAAAAAACAAAGTGACGTAAAACCTCGTAAATGAAATTCTTCCTTTTCCCATATATTGCACACACATAATATGTTATTAATTGTATACATCAGCTGATGAGTGTGACGATATGTTAAAGCATGTGAATCTATATATATATATATGTTTCTAGTCTTCTGTCAACACTCTATGACATGTGTATTATATTATCACACTAATTATATTATACGACATGTATCATATTATCACATCAATATAAATTAAGAGGCATAAGAACACTATGAAAGGACAATCTATACAAATAGACAAATTTGTAGTATGATTGTGCGTGTCGTGTATCGATCCTGGAGAATAGGAGATTATTATAATATTTATGTCAATTGAATTTAAATTAATTGAATCTTTAATGTATCGCATATTAAAGTTAATATACAATATCTTGTCCTGTCACACACACACAGACACATCTGTAATGTCTATTTAAAAAGAGTATGAGCAAATATTATACAAAATTCTTATTCTTACTTCTTACTTGATCAAAACAATTATATTTAGAATATGTAAAAACAACCCTCTATAAAAAAAACCTTCTATATAAATTATATAGATTATATGTGTATTATATTATTTTATTAAAAAAATAAATTGTTTATTCTATAAAGTATCTTTTTCTCACACTGAACTATTACAAAGGAATACGGTGCGCAAGAGCCCAGATAAGCCAAACGTGAAACCTCAATATAAAGCACACATCATTTGTATAGATTAAGTTGCTCACGAATTGCTTTTTCATTTAATGCGACAAAAATGATTTTGTCAATTTAGTATCAATATGCTGAGTTTTATTGGCAAGTTTCCAACAAGTTATTGATAATAAACTTAAAGTAAATTTTTATCAACTTATTTTCATCATCAATGGAATAAATCATTGCTCACATATTGCTGACTCAATTGCCATAAACATTGGCTACAACAATTGTTCCAACGGCTGCTCGACAATAAAACCCAGCATATTGATACTGAATTGACAAAAACATTTTCGTTGCATTAAATCTATAAGTTGCACTAAAAATTTATAGGTTTGCGTTACGAATCCTGTAGATTTTTCAATACTGCCAGTAATAACCGAACAGAGTCATAATAAGCTGCGGATTTGTCGAGACAGTCACACGGTTGATGACTGTGTTAACGCTCGTTGTTACGTGCTGAAAACTAGAAAGCCACGTAATAAATATACAAGTACACTCAGCAAACACAAAGTAACAGTAACGTAACATTAATGTTATAATTTCCCACTCAATTATGTAACTGCAATGTAACATGCCTTGTACGTAGCAGTTACATTGTTGAGTGGGAAATTATAACATTAATATTACGTAACTGTTACTTTGTGTTTGCTGGGCAAGATATTTTCTATGAAATACTTTATTAAGGACTGAGAGTCGATGGTGCTCGTCAGAACTGCAAAATTGATTAAAACTTAAAACTGAATACGAGCTGGACTTCCTACAGCTCGAGGTATTCTTTCGGCAAGTTTGATAAAAATTTGAAAGACAAAAGTAATCGAAAAGATCGTTTGAATGAGAACAGAAGTTTATATATAGGGTATCCCACAAGAATATGTTAAAAAAAACTAATAAACTGTCATTTTCGAATGTATTGAGTTATTGGAAAAACAAAAATTGCACAGAAAAGAGAAAAGTTTGTAGCTTTTAGTGAGTATAAATAAAATTTAGTAAAATGTTTGCGTTAACAATTTATCTTATTGATAGAAAATACGATATAAAATACTGAAGTAAGCTAATGATAAATATTTTCAAATATGCGCGCCGTCTGAATTTGTACAAAACTCAATTCTTTTATAAAAACTCGTAAAAACTTTTTCTAACATATCGTCTGCAATGTTTCTAACAACGTTTCTAATAGCTGCTGCTAAATCTGGCACTGTTTTTGGATTTCCGACATAACGGTGATCTTTAATGTAACCCCAAAGAAAAAAATCACATGAATTGAAATCCGGTGAATATGGTGGCTATTCTAGATCTCTTTGAGCAAATTTGGGGTATCCCAGACCAATGACTCGGGTGTCGTAAACTTTTTATGGATTGTTTTAAAAACCTGGGTTTGATGTGGTGTCGCTCCATCCCGCATGAAATGAAATCTTCTGATTAGGCTTCTTTTTTTTGCGTAAGAGAAGAATTTATTTTCGAGAAGCTGCTTGTAACTTTCACCAGTGACTGTTAATTCAAAAAATTGCAGATAAATTGCTTCCACCGAGATCGCAGCTTGTGCCGTTATTTTTTGTAGATGTAAAGATTTAGCCAGAGAAACGTAGAGATTTTTTGATCCTCAAAATCTATAGTTTTGTTTATTTACATAACCATTTAGCCAGAAATGTGCCTAATCTGTAAAGACAATTAATTTTTCATCAAGTTCTCCATCCTCAAACATTGCATTTATCGTCTCGCAAAATTCCACACGTTTTGTCATAGCGCGTTCAGTTAGCAATGTGTTGTTATTTTATAAGGATGCATTTGCAAGATGCAATGTTTTAAGCATGCTTATAGAGGGTTTCGTACTAAATACGGAACACATAGTTACGAGCGATACCATACTGAAGAAATTAGAATTCATTATTTATTTAATATATATTATTTATTTAAATATATTAAAACGTTACACAAGACTAATAGCTATATATATATATATAAAGCTATTTTATTTTAGAATGTTCCATTAAAAAAATTGATGTAACCTTGATCTGATTTTTTCAATGTCAACCTACGGTCAAATTGATAAGATCAGTAAATAGATCTTTTTAAGCCCTATAACTTTTGTTTGAAACATTTTTTTATCAAACTTATAATTTTCCGAGTTATTCAGATGTTCCAGTACTTTTTTGTCACCCTGTATACTTATACTTATAAATTACTTATTTAACTCCCTAATGAAATTTAAAAAATCTCAATGTGAAAAGAGATGCATGCGAGAAATCCAAGTTCGATTTCTGACCAAGATGTTTTTTCTCCCTTACGAAAAAGAACTACTGGCAGTAATATATCGCAGCAGTGATACGAAAAAATTACTGGCATTCTGTGCAATTGCCAGTAATATTCTCAGTGATATTCCTGTAATACCTAATAATATTCTTACGTAAATGTCAGTAATATTTACATTACTGACTTTATTTGTATGTAATCTCGGTAAAGTAGTTCTTTTTCGTAAGGGCTACAATGAAATTTTTTAAATTTTATTAAAAAAAGTTAAATAAATAATTCACATATACAATTGCAAAATAACATCCTATATGAATTTTAAATTTATTATTCTAATTCGAATCTCTATGTATATAATTTACTATGTATTTAATTCACACATGTTAAAAAAATATATTTCGCGCATTTAACATATGGCTACAAAGTCCTACCTCTTGATTTAAGTTTATTTTCATTAATTATTTAACTGTTTCTTTCTAAAATTTTTATATTATGTTATTTTTAAATATTAATAAGTTTTCAATACACATGTAATACTTAAAAAACAATCTGTCTTTATATATATTTTGCTACTTATGCAGGCACATACAACAAATAGGATAAGCTTGTTGATTGGAAAACGTGAAATTCACAAACACAGTTCTAAGATTTCTTGAAAAAGTCTGTTAACATGGCTTGCTTTTTCTTCATTGTCTGCTTGGATTCCACTTTCTTCGCTTGTCTTTTCTTCTCGTCTTCCTTTTTTTCCTCCTCATCATCAGAACAGCTTACATAAACATGTTCTTTCTTCGTCACAATATAATCACCCTCTTTGTAAGTTTTGTTGACTAACTTCAACATCTTTTTCTTGCCGTTTTCATGTTTCACATTTGCGAGAGGACTTTTCGATTTAGCAGGAGTTTCGGGCTCGAGTTCCTCTGGAGAAGCTTCTTCCATTTCCACATCAGTTTGCTCTTCTGAATCACTGGAATCACTTTGAATAAAAATCCTCTTTCGTTTTATAGCGGCATTATCAGTTTCTTTGCTCCTATTTCGCTTTTTTCCACGTGAATTCTTTTTTTTATCTTTTTTATTTTTGTCTACCTGTTCTTTATTTTTTTCAGTTTCTTCTTTAGTCTTATCATTTTTTTCTTTTGGTGATATGTTTTCTGCAGACTTAGGTGGAGATGTAAGCTTTTTGAAAAAATTACCTAGTCCTTCTTTTTTGGTATTTTTTGATGAAACTTTTTTCGTGGTTGAATTGATTTTAGATACTTTTTCTTTGGAGTTCTCAATCTTAGAAAGATTTGTATTTTTTTGAGACGTTTGATCTTTTTCTTTAGAATTTTCTCTCTCTTCTATTATTTCCACATTTTTTATTGACGTAATATTATTTTCCTCTCCTGTATCTTTATTGTTTTTTATTACATTTTCATCAATGTCAGTGTCTTTATTAGCTTTCATTGATTCTTTGTCTTTCTTTTGGATAAATGTATACAAGATTTTACTTGGTGCTACTTATTGATATCATTTCTTTTGGATAAATGTATACAAGATTTTACTTGGTGCTACTTATTGATATCATTTCTTTTGGATAAATGTATTTGATTCTTTTAAATTTTTGGCTTTCTTTCCCTTCATATTATATAAGGTGTTAAATCCATTTTTTTTTATTGAATTCTTCTCAGGTTTCGCTGAATTTCCAGTATCTGTGAAAGTTGAGGTTGAGGTATTTTCTACCGTAATATTATTCACAGCTGTACCCCAACGTAACAAATACATTTCATCATCACTTCGCTCTTTGCAAGCATCACATTTAATCGCACTGTAATTTATATCCCCAGAACTAGAGTCAGCAAGCAGTTCCAGATTTTCAAGAGATTTGTGAACACTGTACAGATGTTCCGAGATGAGTTTGCTATACTTTTCTTTGGCTTCAGATAGATTAGACTCCTTGACAACTTCCACACGCATTTTGTTATCCTTTAAAAGGCCCATTAATAAATACGTGCATTCAATATCACCATTTTCGTGGTATTGGTGATAAAATTTCCATAGAATTTGTTTCGCTATATTAACGTGGACTTTTAACTCTTTGCTTAACCACTTATAAGTAACCTAAAAAAAGTTAAAATTCAATTTATTAAATTTTAATTTATCGTTTGCGTGCACATATATAAACACATACATACATATGTGTACATTTATCAATTTTTGCTTTAATATTAATAATCCTAATTACCAGCTTGTCGTTGTCAAATACATAGCCCGTCAACTTCTCTAAGTGTTCGTCTAACGATTCCATAATCATTATTCAAAAACTTGTTTATCATAAATATCATAAAGACTGACAGCGGCCAGGCCCACGAGAAAATTGTAATCAGACGCCAGATTCTCTGCCAGCTTCTGTGCTTTGGTAGCAACTATCCCCCTTCCCCTTCTGTTCTGTTATTACTGGCAGTACTGAAAATTTATAGGTTCACGTTACGTATCTTATAGATTACTTACGTCACGTTCGGAAACAACACTCGCGTACACACGAGCGTCATTCTATCTTTGTTTTATATATAATGAGCAACAAAGATAAAATATACACGAGTGATGTTTCCGAACGCAGCCTTATACACCATGACGAAATAGGGCCTATATTTACGCTGACAGCGTTGCCACTATATGTCACGTATACTATAGATAAATGTGCGCTTAAGCATGAAACGGACCGCAGTCTACATATACCGTGTTACGCGGTAGCCAATCAGCATTTTGCTTTCACAGAATAAACAACGGAATGATTGGCTATGATCTTTACTTCTAGCAGCTTCTCGTGTTAAAGCTGATGCGAGCCAATAGTTGACGATTATTGAAACGTCCTGTGTGCGCGCAGAAGTTTCTACGCATTGAGTATATATATATATATATATATATGTCGTAATAAGTATATGTATATACATACTCTTGTTTCGTCAACACTTACAGCTGATTGCAGTTAATACGTTTTGATTGTTACTTCGTCGTTAGTTTCACAAATCAAACTCAGCTCGGTTATGTGAAGACTCCAAAGTTATAGTCCGTTTTGAAGGAAAAGAACATCCGAGAATTATGACAACGACGACAAGTGATTTTTCAGCAATGATAGATTTGTCGAATTATGATTGCTTTCGAGTGAAGGAAAGTCCAGACCAAACCAAATACGAACTCTTTTCCATTTTACGCTCGGATAATTGCGACTTACAACTACTAAGGACTAAGCTCGTAAGTTTTTTTTTTTTTTTTTTCACTTAAGTTTTTACATTGACAAACGGATTCAGCTTCGTTTTCAAAATATTAAAAATGGTATTTTTGTGTCTTTTGGACGGTACGTTTTTCGGCGTCATCATGGCGTCGGGGTCATATATACATATCTCCGTCATGTGAAAAACTATGATTATTTATATAAAAAAACATCTATTCTGCTTTTCTCAATTAAAAGAAGATAAAGAATGAAGTTTAAAAATGTTCTATGATTTTGAATATAAAAATCTTCTCATAGAATTTGAGTATGTTAATACCATTTTGTATAATATTAATATTGTGTATGTATGTATGTATATAAAAAATGACTGATAAGTTCGAAAAACGCACAATGACAATAATCACATTGCTACTGTTGAGCAAGTTTGATCTTCCAAAACAACAAATGTCAAATGGCTTATTATGGCTTTTAATGTTTATATGACAGCTCGCCAAGAATAAACACTCTCAGTGATTTTTGACAAATGTACCAGCTCACACTTCAACTGTTGTAATAGTTAAAGTTTACAAGACAGGTGCCTTCAAATTACTGTTTTATTTGACGATATAATCATGTTTTTTTTAAAAGTTTGAAAAATCATTCTTATGTCTGATATAAGTGCTCTTAAGAAGCATTGGTTAAAGTATATAGAAATAGAAGACGACTACCATAATTGAAAAATTAAAACAATTTTTAACTCGATAAATTATTGTTTATCTTTTTGTTTCAGATACTCAATTATTCTTTTGTACATAATAGTTATATGTACATATGTATTTTTTTCTATAATGATATTTTTATTGATAGTCTTTGTTTCTAATTGAAATAAGATGCAACTGAACAAGTGTATCTGTTATAGTGGGAAAATTTTGGCATACCAATCGACAGATGTATTTCTTATTTTGATGAAGATGACGATCAGGTTCCAATTAATTTGGAATGCGAATTTGAGGCAGCATTACAGGTATATGTGCTACTTGTGTGATATTTTACAGAAAATTTAGATCAACATATATGTATATAGATTAGTTAAGTATGTGAAAAATATTTATAAGAAAAATATATATATAATCTTATGTATGTAAGAAACTTGATTAAATCAAATCATATATTAATCACTTTTTTCTTTGAATAAATATTATTTCAAATTGTTTGTTTTTAGCTAACAAGAAAGGCTACTACTTTAGATACAACAATTCTTTTGATTGTTGGTAATTTTTCTGCAAATAATTTATATTGGAAAATGTCACCAAATGAACATAAATTTCAAACGGAAATTTTTAAAGAACTGAATGCTTCAGTTCTTCGTTATTGGCATTCTTCGTCGCCTCCTTTATGGTTTACAACTTACATGGAATCGGTAAATGATTTGATGCGTGTTTAAATAAAGCATGTATAAATTCAGTAAATTCGAACTAGATGCAAAATTATGCAAATTTAATAAACTTCAGTGTATCATTTGATTTTACATTTTGATTTTAGTTTAAGTTTTCATTAGATGTAGTATTCTTAAATTAACAATCACCTCGAGACTAAAATAGTCGACAATACAAAAGTTTTATTCTTCCATTTTAAATGATTTTACAATACGTTAAAATGTTGAAATTGTCAAATTCTTAAAAGAATTAATAAGTAATATAGACACACTGTGAGACACAAGTAAAATCTTGTCGATACTAAATCCTATAATATATATTTAACTATAAAATAGCAACAAAATTTATCATTCCACAGATGAAGAAAGACATAGTGGCCACCATTACCAGTCAAGTGCTGAAAGACGCAACAGAGATATTAAATAAACGCTTGTTAGATATGCTTGTTCTTTCAAAAGATCATTCTTCTATTTTCAATGAAAATAATGAAAAGAAACCAAAATCTCAAGATGACGAATCAAGTAACGTTTACGCCTCAGTTAAACCTGTAAACGAGTCAATCAACACGAATACTGAAGATGATTCGCAGATAAGAGAAATATCGACGCTTTCATGGGAAATATTTCGAAAAACCTATAAAACTCAAAACATGGCACGATTAATAGCAGAAGATATGAGAATTCTGCATCAGTTGCAAATGGAGCTGTATACGAAACTGGAACTATATCGGTGCTTTGAGAAAACAGTTGATGAGCATCAACTCTCTCAAATAACCACTGACAATTTAGATAGCAATTCCAACAAGGTAGTAAAGCAATTTGTTCACACTTTGCATTCAGAATATGTTTTTGGTTTTTAGAATAATAATTTATTTTTTAACATTTATACAGATTGGACAAGAAAATTTATCAACAGAACCGACCAGTGAGAAGAGTTTCTCTAACACTATGAACATATTGAAAACTGAGAACGAACTTCGCATGAGTTGCTCCATCACCGGACATCAGATGATGGACGAGAATCGTAATAGCAAAGATATATCGCGTTGCAACAGAAACTTGTCGGATGAAGAAAAAGAGAAAGAAGATGAATCTTTTGAGATCATTCAGATGCCTGACTCGGAAATCTCAAGAGAATTATTTGTAAAACGTGAAGAGTCTCAACACAATAGCAGTCGGGACTCACCAAGTTTTGAGCTTGTGTCTGAAACTTCTTCTACTCGTGTCTCACCGCCATGCTCTATATATATGAACGAAGATCACTTTTCGACGTTCGAAGAAGAGCACTTATGCACACCTGTGTGTAAATTGCGCCATTTGATGGATTTTCATAACCATCTCTTGGGGCGACGATTCGATCCTCATTGCTACTATTCAATGACGGCTCTTAAACTTTATTCTACAATGACATGTCCTTCGAAGTTGTTAGATGTCAAGCAATCGGAAGAACGGAAAACTCCTCAATCTCTCAAATGTCCGATGAACAAATGTATGAACTACGGTGCACACGACGACATGAAGGATTCTCATGCAAGTTATCTGAGCGTACCATCTTACTGCGGTTCGGAGACGCAATCGCAATGCAGCGTTCAGTCACATCCCTCGAATGATGTTACGCAAAGTTTCCATTCGCATACCACGTCGATCACCGACGCAACTGTTCATGTCGAACCATGGAATATGTTTAGGTATCGTCATGCGCAAAATAAGATAGAACATTCAATAGTCAATGAAGATGTACAAACAGCAACGAAAGACAATCGTGACGCACCATCCTGTGGCATGTGTTGGCGTTGTCTATTAACAGTGGTTGCCCCGTACACATGCGGTAACAAAGAATGTGTCGATTGTAATTACAACTTGCCG
This sequence comes from Pseudomyrmex gracilis, assembly GCF_002006095.1. Taxonomy (NCBI): domain Eukaryota; kingdom Metazoa; phylum Arthropoda; class Insecta; order Hymenoptera; family Formicidae; genus Pseudomyrmex; species Pseudomyrmex gracilis. Next base: position 131,601 of record NW_018020781.1, on the reverse strand, counting down.
GAAATCCTTGAAAAATACTTCTCAGATAATATTATTCCTTGCACGTCACATAATAATATTGCGCAAAGTGAATCTGACCGACCAAACGAGTCTTCTGAAAAATCAAAAACGCTGTTCATTAACGAACTAAACGAGCTAAGCACCGTTGATCCAGTCCACATCCTACCGGAAACGTTGGTTACTGCGGCAACGCAAGTCGGATGTTTCGCTTACGACACCGCGCGCGAAATGTTCGATAAACTACGAGCACACACGGTAAGTAATAGAAAAAGAATTTATATCTTTAATTGGTATAAATTTTTAAAGCATTCGTGCGAGAAAAACTGCAATAAAATTGCTGTTTTTAGAAAGAAGAACCTGTTAAACGTCGAGACGAGACAAAGTGCGACAATAGAAAATCACGGTAAGTTTTGAAATAGTAAAAAAAAAAATGCGTCCTTAATGTTAACGCATTATATTGTAAACGAGTAAAGCTTAAAAACAAACTTATTATCTGATTTTAGAATAAAAACGGAATAAAAAAACTGTTAAGCATCCGAACGAAATGAAATGCGATAAAAGAAAGTTCTTTTTGATCACTTGTAATTTACTGTAAATTAATAAGTTAACTATTCACAATTTTTCTCTTTGTAGTTAATGTTTTAGATGACGAATAAACACTAGGATTGTAAAATAAGATTTAGATGAGCGATTTATATTTAATTAATTAAATATCTGATTACCTAATTATTTAACTTTAAATACTATAATTCGAGTATTGTAAATTAGTCAAATAAAGTATATATATATATATATATATTATATTAGTATATATATATTAGTCGAATAAAGTTACATATATACATATATTTATTTATATATATATATATATAGAGTATATATATATATATATATATATGTATATAAAATATACTAAAATATATTATCTATAATATTATGTACATATTAAGGCTCTTCCACAAGTCGCTGTAGTCATTGTGTGACACGCATCATTTCGATGTCGATTCGATTTTGCTCGTATAATTTTGTTATCGAACCGAAAGAAGAGCGTTTGGTATATTTTACAAGTCTGTTCTATTAATTTCACGTGAGTTTGTATAAAAATATTTAGATTTACATAAGTCGTAGTAATTTTAGACGTACAAAAAAGTGAGTCTGATAAAATGATCAGCACATTTTATTCGAAAAACGGTTAGAGGTAAGGAAAAACATCCATTATCACAATTGTAGGATATAAAGAAGGAAATACTATGGTGACCTTGAATGGCCTTTAAAATTTTTTTCACATTATGAATCAAATTTTTTTTTTTAATGAAAAGGGTACTTTTGAGTCACTCTGTCGATAGTACTGAGTTAATAACTTTTATATTAAAGTATCTTTTGAAACCTCATCCGTTGTCGAGACAAACAAAATTAGTCAAAATAAAAAATTGTTTTACTATTATAATAAGTATTCTAAATGTTTACCATGTTCTAGACATGCATGTAATCTTTGTGGAAAGCTTGCTTGAAAAAAGAAGAGTGAAAAAGCTAGCTTATCTTCAACATCCTATTATACTCGAGGAAACATGATAGAAGAATACACAATATTTTTTGCAAAATAACCGTTCAAGAGTTAAAGGAGAAATTTCAGCAAGCTTTCCGCACAAAGATTACATATATATAGGCATGTCTGGAATAACATAGTGAACATTTTGATCAAATTCACCCTGTAAAACAATAAGTATAGAAAAATATATAACAAGGTCTGTTTCGCGCGAGCTTTTAGTAGATCTTAAAATTTATTTAGAAACAAAATGCAAATAAAACGCAAATAAAATTTAACAAAAGACAAACGTTTCGGCCCTTATATTTCTTCGCTTCTGACATTTGTATGAGAAGAGCCTTAATATTATATACAAAACTCGAATTTAAACTTTAAAAATGCAAAAAACAAACACAGTGGTTTTAAAGTAATTAAACAAAGAATATTTTGGATGTTTATTCGGATAATTGCATGTTTATATTACAATCTTTCACGGAATGCAGTTGTTATAAAGGTGATTAAATATTTGGCAAGAAATTCAATGATTTTGAATGTTAAATCGATGTATGCATTCCCATAAGTATCATACATGTATTATGAAATTAGACAACGCAATGCACATTGTTACGTTGTGCTTGTGAACAACTTTTGAGATTTGCAGAAATAAATATTGTAGACGAAAGAATTTTTTAGTTTAAATATTCCCTATTGCACTTTTGTTACATCACACACACACATTCATAATCCTCATATTTTTAACACTTTATATCTTACAAACCACTTTAAATAATTATTGTGTACTTTTTTTAACATAAAAATTTATGTTTTAATTTAAAACATTTCTTACTTAAGACTGTTAATCTACATATAATAATTCTTTATTACATAAAATTTATTTTTAACAGCCTAAATGTTTTAATTGATATGTAATACTTGACCGCTCATATTTTTGTTGACTTAGTAAGCTTCATACTCACAATAGTTATTCACATAATTTATTTTTTAGCGCGTTTTGATGAAGAAGTAAACCGGAAAAGGGAAGATTGACAACTAAAGCGCATTATGTAATTATTAAGATATTTAAATAAATTGTAAACAAAAACAAGCTTCTAGAATGCTGTATACCGTTGTAAAACGTGTAAAAAAAATCTACTTACAGTCGTTTACATATAAAAATCTAATTGTCTTTTAGAAAAAATTTGAATAAATTTGTCATTCGCGACAATTAAAAAGAAAATCAAATTTTATTAATAGTTTGCTAGAATGAAATTTTTTCATTTTATTTATTTTAAGAAAAAACAAAAATTGTTAAAAAAGTTAGTATACTTATTCACAGTTAGCGAATAAATTAGTATACTTATTCACAAAATATATTTCTTATGATTTGAATCATCATTCTGAGATATGAGGTATTCTGTTGCTTATTCTTTTGAGAATATTAATAATTAACATTTTTTAAATGCTTATTCTTGGAAACATTTATATATACATATGTATATTTACATATACAATATATATACACGTACATGTGCCCGCCAAAAGTTCCGGGCCACCTAAATAATTTCTGAATGATTCAAGATATTGGATTGAAATTTCTAGGGATAAAATGGGATCACAAAGTCTATCATTTAACCACAAAAACACTTATCTCTGCACTACCGTGGAGGAAGAAGGGGATCGGAAAATCTTAAACGGCATGTTGAGTCGAGTGAGAGCTCGTGAAAGGGCTTTGAAAGGGCTTTCCGAGACGAGAACAACGCGGGGTCGTCAAAGTCTCTACGATTTTTTTCGCAGAGTTATGATCATTTAAACATTTCCATTGAGAGTTTAGGAGATAAGTGTTTTTGTGGTTAAATGATAGACTTTGTGATCCCATTTTATCCCTATAAATTTCAATCCAATATCTTGAATTATTCAGAAATTATTTAGGTGGCCCGGAACACACTTTTGGCGGGCACATGTATGTGTATATATATTTATATATACACATATATACATATAGTTATCTTCAATTATTTATAAAAATTTGCCTATATAATTTTGATTTGAGAGAAATAGGTTTATGCATCAGGAAAAAAATTCCTACACAACTTTTGCAATTTAAAACAAATTCCGAAACAATATTAAAATAAATTCGATAAAAATGAGCGAGTTCTCGATTCACCAATCGGGAACCAATATTTCATGCTTCATAGAGCTATCGCTTCATTATTGTTGTTTTTTGATTAACACGAACACACACAAAAATTTCTAACTCGACCGTTTCCCTCATTGTCATTTTTCATCCTCTTTGTAGGCCGGATTATCATTTCCTTTTTTTTCATCTAGAGGTATGGCTCCGTATGTAGTTCCATCCTCCTCTTCGTCCGGTATGTCTACATATTTGTAGAATATACTCATCACAGTGAATATTGCCATGACCACCGCCATTAAACCGGCGTACAAGAAAATCTCGTACATCTGTAAAAACAAGTGATGTAAGAATGTTGAACATCTATAGATTATACAAAGATAGATATATAGATAGATTTTTTAATTGAATTTAAAAATTAGATTGTGCAATATGTGTTAATTTATATTTAAGAAAAAATATTTGCACCATTATGTAGCGACAATTATAAAAAAAAAAATAATAGACCATAACAGCGCCACATTAACAGAACAGCGAGTTCTGTATGACAAGTTTTTTAATTAATAATTTATCAGTCATAAAATGTTCGGAATATCCGAATTTCGCCGCTCACCTGCCGCTGGAAAGGATGCGAGCCTTTTATGATTACTACGATGAGATTACCGAAAGCATTACTTAATAACCAGCCTGCTTGCAACAAGGACTTCATGCTTTTCGGTGCTTGGGTGAAGGCGAATTCTAGACCCGTTATGGAGAACATCACTTCGGCCATTGTGATAATGATGTATTGTGGCAATAAATAAGCGATGTGCACCTCGTTTGGTTTTGTTACTGTTATTATTTTAGCGGCTAATACATCATTGTCTCGTAACTTCACGAGAGAACCCAATACGGTGTACACTCCTCCGAGTTTGAAGGTTTCGGCTTTCTTCAGCAGAGTTTTGTCCAAGTAGATATCATACTCGCCCGGTTTGTCCAATTCCACCAGACTTGACTTAAGTTTTGTCATAGGTATCGACGTCGTAACTTCGTTGTTATACTTGAACGTCAGGGTAGCGTTACTGTGTTCCTCCGTAAGATAAATGACACCACGAACCATCGGGTTGCCATTTGCTGGTTTGTCCACTTTGTCTATGTACTTATTATTGTCGTCAAGTCCAATCGGCGTTATAATCCAAGACGTTGCGTCGGCCTCCTTACCCGTAATGTTTCCTGATGCGCGAAAAAAGGTATTTATATAAAATTATGCCAGGTTGTGTATACACTTATACATAAATTTGCATCGCAGTTCAATATTATTCAAATTACTCTATTGAGGTTTTACCTTTTACATTGTCTCTTAACGAGGTGTAACCAGCCAAGTTGCAGTCTATAAAGTCCGCTGTATAGGGCAATGTAACACCGGTTTCATTCGCCTTCACATACAGCATTTCATACATCTTTAATCCATTTATTGTTGCAGTTTTTGTTTTATCTGGCATATCTAGTTTTAAGTGTACGGTACAATTCATTGTGTTGAAAATACGTATTTGAGCTAATCCCTCAGACGGCAATATTGGATACGTTGTCTAAAATCAATTTATGTAAAATCAAATTTCACATTTGTTTAACTTATCATTACGTTAGTTGTTTTTGTATCTTTTTAACTTAAAAAGAGATTTGAAAAAAAAAATCTCTCTCTGATAAGTAGAAATTGTTTATTCTCTGTTGTGGATATGCAAATGATCAAGTGCAATTCAAAAGTGATGTAACAAAAAAAACTTTTTTTTGTTCCGTTTACCTCAAGCTTTAATTCGACAAGGCCGGCAGCGATGAAAGCCACGCTGGCCAAAAAACCGCCGACAACGAGCTTTCTCAGAGGCGTATTGATCAGATGTATCTTGGCAAACATCGGATAGATGCACGTCTCGAAAAGAGGTATGAAAATCATAATGAGCAGCGGATTCACCGCTTGCATTTGGTCGGGCAACAACACCCAATTGCCTATCTGGCCGTCCATTCGCGTCGCTTGAAACGTCCATTGAGAACCTTGTTGATCGTACAGCGCCCAGAATATCGGTAGCGGTATGAACATTTTCAGAACTCGCAGCGAGGCCTTAATATCGTCAATCAATGTTCTTTCATACACATCATCAGCATGATCGAGCCAATGATCGCGTTTCGTTTTGTTCTTCACTTTATTGTAGATCGCGTGCTGATTTATGCGAAAGAAAATTTAGTAAAATACATTCTGTTGTGAGACCTTTGAGTTTGGAGAGACGTAACCGTTTGGAAACGTAAATATTTGCGCAATAAAAAATTCAAAAAGAAATTATGAAGAATGAAAATTAATTGAAGCCTTTTTTTAGTTTTGTCTGTACAAGTATTTGTACAGATGAAATTTTGAGATTTATGCTGAATCAGAAAGATATGTGCAAAACTTACGCCGATACATTGAGAAACCGTAACGATGAGATTGCCCTTAGGCTTGACTATTTTGTACAATCGTTTACCCATGGCAAACACCACTGAAAACAAAATTCTCGTCTCAATTAGAGATTGCGAATCAAATAAGAGTCTAGTATTTTGTGCGAGACATTTTTTTTTTTTTAAGTAGAGAAATTGATTTTATTTTTTTTTTTTTATCTCACCAATTGATACGATCATCAGAACAGCCGGTACCAGAAATGCCAAAGAAAAACACTTGTCGTTCCAACATTCCAACTCACGCAACGTCGGCGTGAGAAGAGTGGAGATCAAAGAGCCTGTGTTAATGGAGAAGTAGAAGACGGAAAAAAACATCGTTAAGTATCGTTCTTGCTGAGGTAAAACAAATTGATCGCCTCCAAAGGCCGATACACAGGGTTTTATTCCACCTGTTCCCAACGCTATCAGGAATAAACCAAATAACGAAAGTGCTCTGAAAAATAATGTTACATTAAAAGATATTATTATGTTAAAAGTATGAAACTATAATTTTTGTTGTAAAAATTGGAAAAAAAAATCTTGAAAATTAATAGCATTTAAGATTCCTCGATATAACTGCCGCAGACATGCGGTATTCTTGGAAGCGAGAAAATATACGTCTAAAATCGTCGACAAAACGAAAAAAGAGCATTTCCAAATCTCTAAATTTAACTAATTATGTAAAATATAATATATCGGACTATTGAGGAACTTTAAAAAAATATATCTATATGTATAATATTGTAATAATGCTTAAATTAAAATATAGAGTTTTGTAAATTGGAACGTGGTAATAATCTAATAGAAGTGCGCGATTTCAAATTAGGATTATTTTGCAATATTATTAGATTGACATTTGAAAATTTTTTTTTCTTTCCTCGTACTATTAAAATTTATTTTGAAAAGATTCTGTTTTTTTCTCAGTAATAAAATCGTTATATTGTATAATGCAAGCCATTCTTCTTTTAAACCATCTTTATCAAAACCATTTAGGATTTTTGTGGTAAAAGAAACATTGTATATATAATTTTATATTAAGAAATTTTACATTAATTTTATATTAAGAAACATAAATAATATTTTAAAGAAACTTCACTAAAGGATGTTTCTCTGTTAGTTTTGTAAAATTATATAAATATAAAAACCAATTTTTTAATATGACAGTGTATGTAATTAATTTTCAATAATTATAGTAATGAGTAATCTCTACATGTTATTAAATAATGTTTTTTTTTTTTTCACCTTGCGTCTAATAATCCGAGTCCGGTGACAGGTATCGCACTCGTGGCTAGAATCAGCTGTCCGATTGCGTAAATAATGCTCACGTAAAAAATAGTGTTGAACTTGCCGAGCCATGAATCGGACAAAATTGCACCAAACAGTGGGAAAAAATAAACAAAACAGGTAAATATGTGGTAGATCATCGTGGCTGTATCTTCATTGTAGTTTAGCATGGTTGTCAGGTATAACGATAATACAGCTGAAAAGTAATTATGTTACGTATGCAATTACACATATAGAAGTTTTATACATAAATATATATAATTTTACATAATATATATTATTAAAAAATAAGTATAAAAATTATAGGTTTTTTGCAATATAGAAGAATTATTTTTCATTTTTGTTATATATATATATAAGAGAATCAATCTTTCTTTCAATTAAGAGTACACATTGGATAATGCACAATATAAGACGCTTTTTGCGCTTGTAACTAAAAATTACATCAGCCACGTAGTTGGCGCTACTAAAGGAGCAATTGTTTTAATTGTACAGAACTGTTTAAATTACTAGACCGTATACTTGCCAAGAATTGACATTGATAACTATACGTTCAATTGATGTTAACGATTTATATACTCACTGCGCATTCCATAGAAGGAAAATCTCTCGCAGAATTCATTACTGACGATGAAGAACACCGACTTGGGATATTTCAGCTTCTGCAAAGTTTTTTAAATATATATACACATTCAAACGTAACGCATACACACACTTTGATATTATTAATATAAATTCAAAAGATCTTTAAATAGTCTACAATAGCTTTCAGTTTTCTCTTTACTTAGATTTATTTCGATTATGTAACTTTGAGAAAGAGATTGCAAAACTAGATGCAAAGAGAACAAAATGCAATGTGTACGTTAAATACAGCTGGGAAAGAAAACAACTTCTTCGAATGTTAATACAACACATCGCGAAAGAACACATCAAATATCATGTTGCATATATGTAAAATAAAAACTTCTGAAATATCTAAAAGTTTTTGGAAAATAATTAATTTGATTTTGTTAATGCTCATCTCGAGTCTAAAAAGATTTGTTTTTCAGTATTGAAGAATCTAGCGTGATTCCATTGACCTGAATAACACCATCATTGTTTTACAATATATATTCAGGTACATTCATTTCTAGCATGAAATGTGAAGGCCGCGACGGGACAGTAACTATTATTTGTGCTGCACATCTTGATTTTATTACCTAAAGACTTAAAAGGCGAGATAACAAAATGAGTATGTGGAATAACACTTTGCGTGAAATAATGGTTATGTTTGCACATAAAATATCTTTCAGTTATGAAACATGAACATTCGTCTCTCTCGCGTTAATATTGTGCGAAACACATTAATATGTGTTTATCTATGAAAAAACTTGTAAACTTCAGAATCAAAATCTCAATTTAAAAGATAAAATTTGTAAACTTCAGAGAATTAAAAACTCAATCTAGAAGGTGTTTTGCGTAAGAATATTTAAAAAAATATAAAAATTTTATACATTGTATGTGCGTGTGTGTGTGTGTGTAACATAGAAATTATTCTATAAAAATAACATAGAAATTTTTAATAACACACGTTTTTTTAATAAGAAGTTAAAAATAAAGTTTAAATATTTGAAAAAAAACACATTTTACAAAATATTTTATAATACTAAAAAAATATCTAAAAATACATATAATAATTCTAAAATAATCGAAGAATACATACTACTTCTGTAATAATAATTCTATGGAATATATCTACTAATGTATAATAAGTTTCTGACGGGACAAAAACAGCAATTTGCAAATAAACATTTATAATGAATGCAATTATATTGCTTTTACGATAAATCGGATTTCTAGAAACAAGGTCGTTCGTGTAGATATCACAAAGAGCCTTGATGTTTACATCGCGTTTCTGTTCCAAGGAAACAAGTTAAAAAATGCGCGAAGAGAAATTCTTATAACTAATTAAAAACAACACAAAGTTTGTTTGATCTGTGTTTGGTCATATCCTTGAATTTGGATAAATAATGTGAACACATTGTCAAAATAAGCAAATATCATCGTCTAGATATAAAAAGATAATTCGAATGCCTGTGATGTGATGATATCGGTGTGGTAGTACTTGAATAATTTTGTAAATCAAATGTTTAACATTTTAATAATTTTGATAACCATCAATAAGATAGCCATCAATGAGGAGATCGAGATGTGTATGTGTGTGTGCGACGAGTACATACACATATATAGGAGACTAGAAAATCAACAGAAGAAATTGTATCTGCGAGAAAGTTTATTGGTCGACCGCGATCGAGAGAATTAATCAAGTTCGTTGACATAAATGGGACACAGAATGAATTATATATTGTGAACCAACTACTTTACTTAAGAAATACTGATTATTTTTTAAAAATTATTTACATCGTTCGTTACGATAATTTTATAACTATCTGAATTTTACGGACATTTTATCTGTATGCAAAAAATCAAAGGTAAATATATCTTTGAGAGAGAGAAAGAGAGAGAGAGAGAGAAAGAATAAGTAAAGCAAACAATGAATATAACTATATAAAACATATATTTATTGAAAAGAGATAAGGAAATGGCAATAACAAGCTAACACCAAATGTTCGGGTACAATTCTTTTATAATTCGAAGATTTTAAAAAAGAAGAAGATTTTAACAAACGTGTACACACTGAAGAAGATCCCATAGTGGATCGAAACGTTTGTTAAAATTTTTTTTAAATCTTCGAATTATAAAAGAATTGTACCCGAACATCTGGTGTTAGCTTGTTATGGCCACTTCCTTATTTCTTTTTATTAAAAAAATATATTCAACGAGCTGTAAACATATATAATTATATATCTATGTTCTCTAAAGATATACTAGTGCGTGACAGATTTGATTTGATTGACTTAATTTAATCTTATTGAAAACGCAAAACAAATTTTCCAAAACAAATCAGAATGTACAAATTTTTATTTGCGCAAGTTTTTTACACTACGCTCCTCTACAGATGTAAATTACTATATTCTTTGTTAGTATATTCTACAAACTATTTGCAACGAAAGTGTTCTACAGTTTCACTCTCAGTGTTTATTTAACATTCTTTAAGATTCCTTTTAAAAAAACCCCAAAACCGGTTTGTATCTAATCAGATCCGGAAAGACAGGAACGTACAATCTGTGACTGTGAAGTTGGGTCTGAAGTTATCTAACGTCGAGTGTTGCAAGCGATTGTTAGAGCGACTGCAGGGCGTACAAATAAAACAATCTTTTTTTTTTTTTAAGATCGACAAAATGTGCTTCTATGTCACCACAGAAAATTGAAAGAATACAAATTTGCGCACAAAAATCAAGTCTGCTAGCTCTCTATATTTGACCTTTTCCTCTTTTTTATTTAAGGACTACAGTGTTTTCTCCGACTACAGTGGTTAGCAACCTAAATACAGTGGTTAGCAATATAAAATATTTCTTCTCATGAGTAAGTTTTTACTGCTGCTAACAAAGTTAAGTTGAGCTATTCAGCACTGCTAAGACCCGCTTACTCTGCGCAGAAGTTCAAAACTAGCTGCGGTGCGCAGCGCACATAAATCCAGCAAAACAAAAAAAAACAAAAAAAAAGCTAGTTTGAAAAAAAGGGTTGCTTGCCATATTATTCAAAATCGTATTTTAATTAGAACACTCTCCACCAGCACATACTTGTTTTTTAAAAAAATCCTAAGAAAATTGTCGTCAGTAATTTAAAAAAAAACCCCACTTTTCACAAAGGCTCAGCATAGGAAATCCATGTTAAAAATATAAATCTTCCATATTTTGGAATTTAACATTGCTACCTCTATTATCCAAACACAGGCTACGTATAAATAGATCATAAACTATGTATGCCGCAAATTTAAAGAAAATCCTAAGAAAATCAATAATTCGGTGAACGTGCTTAATTAAAACAACAAAGTTTTACCTGTTTTACCTGCGCATCCATTTTTAGTGACAGCTATCGCGCAGCTGCGGTAGTATCGCGATCGAGCGATCAATCGGTGACTTATATATCGATTATTTCACGATTGCTTCATCTGGTGGCTTTTTGCCAGATGTGAATAACGAAACGATCGAGGAAAGCGACAACTTTGGAGATCGTCGTCGTCGTCGTCGTCGTTAGCGGCGGCGGCGGCGGCGGCGACTTCGACAGTTCTGTACGTACACGCTCGTACATCGAGACTGACAACAGCAACTGGAAATGAACGTGCGGCTACCAGAGTAGAGGCAGTAAAGTGCTACCACGAGCACTATTGGATCGAGGAAGAAACAGTATGCACGCGTGTGACATTGTGCGGTTTGTGTCACGAGTCGCAGACCGTACAATCCAAACGTGGTGACGGTGAGTCAAGTATTTGGAACAACGTGAAAGTATCCGCTACGCGAGTTACGCGACCTGTCGGGATCGTTTTCTCAGATCGTTTTGGTGCAAGTGTGCATGGACGGTAAAAAGATATTTCGGTTTACGATTGGAAAGCGCGCGAGTTGTTACGTCTTTTTTCCAAAAAAAAAAAACAATTAAATAATAAATTATAAATACAATTTAAATACAATATATATCAAGGCTTAAATAATTCTCATTACGTATTCCAATGATTTAACAAATATTATCCGATGGCAAATATACGTAAAAATATATTTTGATAATCAATCTGATATGTAACCGAGTAAACAACGCTCAATTTGACTAAATAAATTATGCTTAAATTTTGACCGCGTTAAAAAAATTGGCAACTACAAATCAAAATGGAGAGCAAAATTTCAAACACAACAAATCGCTATTGACGCTAACGCTCGAATAAATATCCGCGTCACGAGGAAAATTACAATTTGTGTAAACGCGATTGTATTTATATTTAAACTGGATAAGCGTATAATTTTAAAAGAGAACGCGATATATAATTGCTAGATCGTTAAGATGACGCATACGTGCTGTCTCTTACTTATGTTATCTGCATTGTTAAATCCTTTTTTTTTCAGTAATTGTAAAGAACAAAGTACTAATTGTAAGATACAAAGACTGTACAAAGTATTAGGGGCATATCATTTGTTTATCTTTCGCAGAAGTAAGCAGAAAAGATAACAAAGAAAGACAATTGTTATATAAAAGCATTTAAATTCGTTTATGTAATATATGTATATATATATATATATATATAATTGATAATTTGTATTAAAAAGATAATGAAATGCATGGCATGGAATGTAATCGCAACGATATGCAATGCAGAAAGAACAGAACTTGCTCAATAGAACTGCGAGCAAGAAGATAAATGAATATATAATAAACACATCAGTGTACGCATTTATACGCGTGACAATTTTGCAACGTCGAAAATCGTGAAACTGTGCTTACCAACAACAGATCACCGATAGTTCTTGATCTTTACTTTTCACGGGATTACGTAAAAAGATAAAGAAAGAAGGAAAAAGAGAGAAAGAGAGAGAGAGAGAGAGAGAGAGAGAGAGAGAGAGAGAGAGAGAGAGAGACAGCGTTAATTCTTGAGAAAATGTTCCTTAGAATTGCCGCGTCATCATCATTGAATTATGCAACAAGAACGTATTTAAGCGCGCAATAATAATAGTGATACGTTTTCGAAATGAAGTTACCGATAAGCAAAGATAATTCCGAAAGTTTAGGTTTTCTTTATAAGAAAACGTCGAAAAAAAACTAAAATTTATTTTCACACAATGAAACACGACTCATTGTTGTGTGTGACGTTTTTTTTCTTTATCGTAGATCTATAAATCTTATCTATCTCAAGCCTACATACATGTGTGTAGACTTGAGATAGATATATTTATTGTGTAATTCGTATATGTTATTGAGAACATTGTATTTCTCAAATATTGGTATGTTAAGAAATTGTTGTTTGTTGTGTGTGTGCGCGCGCGCGCGCGCTTTAATCTCACCTCTTCTTGTCCTTCGGCATTTATCTGATTGTCTGGATGATCTAAAACAAAATATAAATATTTACAAGACTATATGGATAAAAAATAAAGAAAATCGAATCGTTCTCAAACATATCTTGTGTAAGAAAAAATTCCAGAGTTACTTTGATATTTTAAAATACACACGGTACATCTCTTCGCGAATATCTCTTGTGAGAAACCAGTGTATTTAATTAAATAGTGGTGAAAGCAATTATCTCGCAATTTGGCAGTTGTTCAAACTGGGTCACGGACCAATTTATTAGTATTAAGTCGATCAAAAGAGCCATATCGTAAACTGTGTCACACAACCGTAGAAACTGTCCAATATATAAAATTACGTTACAAAGTATGCGTGTGTTTTGCCGGTCATGATATATTACATTGTCGCTATGTACTTTTTGTGATCGGCGAATTTAATAAAAGAGACAGTTATGTGCGCACACGTTATGTAGCCGGTAGCGGCGTTCGCTATGGTTTTTATCTTATTCTTTGTTACTCGCCGTTTTTTTTTTTATCGCACTTGTTGTATTAATTGCAATAATCCGTTTGCGATAAACGACATTGTCTCGAAATACAGAAGGCTATTATCATCGCATAAGAACAATTCCCAATTATTGGCGATTAACAAACGGATGCGATACTCGACATTTTTCAACAAGATAAGAAAATTCTTGTTTACCGCTAATCTAAAGTTCGTTAAATTAAATCATTAAATTTATTCTTTTAATTAAATTAAATCATTTCAACTGCTATTTGCGTTTTTCATTATTACATCAATATATTATTTCATTTGTTTAATATTTTCGAATAATTAGCAAATCAAATTTTCTACATTTAAATTATTAGTTGTTAAATTATATCTCAACAAAAGTAAAATGAAATTGAATTTATTTATGTTTAATGTGTATGTTGATTTTAATTTTGTTTACTGTCAAATTAGAGTTTGCTTTGCATTTTTATTTGTTTTTATCTAAGCAATAAAATCATAATTTTCCAGTCGACATTGCGGGAGCATTGTTGATAGTTAAGTCTTTTTCAAGTTGCGTAAGCAATATTTATGTCTACAAACTGTCAATTCATGACAAGTCAATTCATGTTCGCGGCAGATAAAAAAAATTGTAATTCAATGAGCGAACATTGTCAAGTCACTTTAATATCGTATGTTTATTAGAGATAAAGCGATAAATGATGAAATAAATGATGAAATAAAGTGTATTTTCAGTGTCATTGTCCTATTTTACTCATTTTCATTCTGAGAATTGTTATTTTTTTCACATTTTTCTCTTTATATGTATCACGTCTACATATTATATACCCTGATAGTAAAATTGTAAAAATATTGCACAAAAATGGCATCATGAATAACGACGACGATCCTGCAATGGTTGTGCACTAAGATGATTCGCCATAACGCAACAGTTTTGTCGAAATAAAATTTTGTAAATAATATTTGTCAAAAGTTGCGAAAAAGTCGTTATGCATTTCCATAAGTATATACATGAATTAAGTTGATTTCTTATGCAATTATATTTCTCTACATATTTTAAACATCACATAGAGCTGAAATTTTTTCCTCAATTATTGGACAATTTCTTTTTGAAATTAATTCTGCAAATATACCGCTAAGATGATTCGCCATATCGTTATTCTTTTGTCGAAATAGTATTTGGAAAGTAATTTTGCATACAACTACAAATATTTTATAAAGAATCAATGTTTTTACATCTATTTCCTAAGCTATATATGTGTAATTGCAAATTAAAATTTTAGTGCAAGATTTCGTCACATAATTTTGTAAATGTTTTCCTATCCTAGGGTATATAATATATATATTTACATATATATATAATAAGTATATATTATATATATATATAAACAGTATATATATATATATATAGTATATATATACTATTTACACACGTGGGAATTTATTCACCAATATGATCAAAATATCGAATATAATTCTAATTGCTTTGTTACCAAAGAATTCGTATGACGCATAAATACAATTGCAGCATCTCCGATAAGTAGAAACGAAGCCGATGTTAGTGTTTATTATCGGTAAAAAAGAACACAATGATTAACAGGTATGTACAGAAAGAAGTGCGTCCTCATTGTAACAACAGTTAGCGGATCGCGTGCTCGATCGATTAGAAAAGAAATTACACTTGAAATTGTTTCTTTGTTAACTTTGAAAAAAAATTGGATCGTCGCTTGTATAAAAGCAGTCGGAAAAAAAAAAAAGAAATAAACTAACGAATCACACAGACTCCGATCTGCTTGTCTTTAATCTGATATACAACACAAGTATGTGATCTTATATAAGCCGTTATGTATACGTGCCACATATACAAGAGGAATGCTGTTTATTGTCTTTATCAATGTTTCGATACCTTGAATTTCGCCTTCGACATTTTTTTTCCTCGACACGTCCAAAGTGTCCATTTTTCACCGACTCTTCTTCAGTTTACCTTATTCTCTCGCGACAACAACTCAAACACTGATCTGGCTTGTTTGATCGAATGTCGTCCACAGATTATCTCCTTCCCATCTTATCTATCAAAACCTGCGAACATTGAATTGTTGAAGATGATTCCCCACAAAAGGCGCGCGAGTTTTATCACCGTACGCAGCGCGTCAAAAATTTGCAGAGTAGACGTGGGCAAGAGGGTCGTTTTCTCTTAGAAATAAATAGCGTTAACAAACGCCGTACACCACAATTGACTGTAACAATCGCTTGTCCACAACTGCACTGATTATTTACCGCAAGGAAAACCGCACCTCCTGTTTTTTAGAATTCCATCCAGCAAACAATTTGGTTGTCAGATGTCGCGATTTTGTAAGCCAACCGCCACATCAAATCCATATCCACATCTGTGTCCTCGGTAGGATATGGTTTTGGTGAGTTTTGGTGACCATGTTGCGTTTTTTGTGTCTGTGTGTTAACAGCTTTGGCAGCACACAAAGTATGTTTCCGTATTGTAGCGTTTCTGCACACAGTTTCTGTTGGCAGGTCTGCGTTCAGTCAGAAACTGTTTGCTGGGCAAATGTCTATTCTGCGAATTTTTGACACGCGCTGTGTGTACACAATACTCAAAAATCTCGAGATTTTGTGTATTTATTAATATATAAAATGAACTATGTACGATCTTATAGTCCGATCTTATCTCTAAACATCGTCTTAAGTTCATTTTAAAATGTGGGCCATTTTATTGGCTACAGTGCATCTGAAAAGATGAACTTAAGACGATCTTGAATACAAGATTCGAGTATGAATCATTCAGCCTATGTGGCTGAAGTGAAGTGTTGCTACTGAAAATGTGTAAACAATTGCATGTCGATAGTGCTCTTTCAGTATCATAATAGTTTAATATACATATAAAATTAATGGCAAAAAGAAAGAGAGAGAGAGAGAGAAGCAACGATAAATTTGTGATACTTTCGACATATTTTGAAGAAAATTAAATTACGATAACACTGCTAATCATCTGATATCGCGATAAGACTTAATTTAACAAACACGTGATAAATACATATATCACACACACACAAGAGAAATTTTTTTTAATGTTATAAAAAAATATATTTAAAAATTGTATCTACATATATTATTATACACTAAAATTTCTACATTTTGTACAAAATAATTCTACAATTTGTAAAAAAAAGATACGATACGCTACATAAAGCTAAATGTATATGATAAAGATATAAATTAACAGACACATAACATTATAAAAGATTGTGAAAAAAAATCGACACATTAATGAAAGTATGAGAGAATTTTTCATGAAATAATATTTTGTCGTCTTGATCTTCCGATTAATAAATTCGCGAAATCAGTGTTTTTCAAAAGATTGTGTTTTTGATGTATATGTTACAGTAAAAGTGCAAACTTTAGTAAATCTATACACTTTCTAGCCAATGTATGCATTTATATAAAATTGTAGCAAAAGCATCAACTTAAACATAAAAGTGCTACTATTCCTAGTAAATGTATGTATTCATTTATTAAACAATGCAAACATTTGTTATAGGTTTTACAGTAGTAAAAGAGCATATCATGTGAGATAAGCTTGAAAAATACACGGTTATAGGGAACGTTATCTGTTCCGCTTATTTTCTTATACTCTCCCACGTAAACAAAAATAACAAAACTTTTGAGAGTGTAGAAAATATCAAGGCACTCGAAAATATTACGTGGAAATTCCAATGCAATTTTTTTTCATGTTTTATACGTTATACATTTATGTAATTGATGTGCACATCTGCTAGGAAAAATATTGATTAACGCTCGTTCCCACCATTTCCGATTAACTAAATCAGCGATTAAGCATCAGTCGCGATTGATCCGTTCTGCTAAACGATTAATGCGACTGGCAATTCCAATGGAATAATCGGCCGATGAAGTTAATCAAAGATGGTTAAAACGAGCGTTAAATTGATGCATTTTTGTTTATTCATATTCTCAGTAAATCTAAAGATGTGAAGATATATGCATCTACTGGTAAAAGTTTAAATTTCATTGCTTTTGTGAACATGTTTACTTATCCAACTGATAGGCGCATGCATTGATTAGTAAAGTGTGTACACTTCCTGAATTCACACATTAACTGCGACACATACACGTATGTTTCTCGGTTCTTAGTGTTCTTTCAGTTTCTTATTGTTACGCATCAAAAAAAAAAATTAAAAAAAAAAGAAATAAAAAAAAAATAAAAAAAAATAGTTTCGCAATATAGCAGCGCATCCACGTTTTTCGCATATATCTATTAATCATTGTGAAAAGACAAAACGAGCATTGTACAGTTTACACTCTTCGCGCTCGTTCTTTTTTTATATGACGTATCAGTTGCAATACGATATAAATTTTGCTTTTTTTTTTGTTGCGCGAGATTGAAAGAATCCTTATAACATCTTAGCGCGCGATTGTTATCAGAACGATCGATAGCATTAAATAGAATGATACGCGCTTGTGTATTGTGACGCGACTAGTTCTCTCGTGCGTTATATTAATTACTCTCGGGAGTATTTCTCTGAATAAATGATTAAATTATTACGGAGAGTTGCATTTAGCACAGTTGTCGTTAACTTTTTCGAAATAAATTAATCTACCTGACATTCAGACGCACTTCGCGCGCGCGCGTGTCAAACATAAATAATCTATCCGTGTTACGATTCAGCAAACAACTTTATAAATTGAAATTTTATTTTATCCTACAAATAGAGACGCGAAAAGAATGACAAAAAAAAAAGTTGATAGAAAATAACTTTTTCCAGAGTAGAATTCAACTTTGAGCACTTTATCACAGGATAAAGATCGCCGTAAATTTTTCGCAAGTTTTTACATGTTGTTTCTAATTAGTAGCAGATCTTCGTTCATAGTTCGGTAGTGGCCACTCCCCAATATTGCTGCATTCTTGTAGCGTCTTGCTCCAACGAATCCATGCCGTTTCTCTCCTGAATAACCGCGAAGTCGTATTCAAGATTGTACGGCATCAATCTTTGCAGACTGCCGAAGTAAGCGGCGTTCGGTCCACCGTTCAACAATCTCCGACCGCTGCCGAAACGAACAACCGGTGGTCGCGGCAGCGAAGGATTGAAGGATCTGGCGCTGCCAAATCTCTTCGATAGAAAGGGCAAGTTGCCGCCTAGCTGGGGCGTCGACCTTGATTGGCCTCGATGCAACGGCGCTTTTGTAAGCGTGTCTAGTTCCTTGTCGAACAACAGTTGAGTGTTCTGCTCAAGCATGTACTCCCAACAACGGAATTGCTCCTCGCTAAGAGCCCCGGATCTCTCTGACACAGTGTCCTCTTGCGCAGACAAGCAAGATGATACCTGAGAAAATTATTAAAGAAAAAAAAACTATATTTTACAGATGTTATTTTTTATATTACACATATTACGTATAATTTTTTTTTTTTTTCAGAAAACAAGTATCGAAGAAGAGTCAGATTTTACCTTTCGCGTTCCGTTCTCTTGCATGAGAACGCTTTGATGAGCTTTGTTTGTCGCTCTAGAAGCTGCGCTTCCAGACCACATCCTTCCCGATGGATGACGAGACTTGAAAGTGCTATCGCTAGCTTGATCAGATTGCCCACTCGGCGAGCTGCGGTCATCTCTATAAGGAGGACTCTCATTCTCCTGCGTTGATCTACAGTTTTTGAAATATCTTCCAGAACCACCGTGAACCTTGTTGGATCTATGAGTGTCAAACAAAAAAAAAATATAATAAATAATATAGTAATACAAGTTTTTTTAATTCTCATTTTCTCTAGTGAAAATTAAAACAATTTTATTTATTTTTTTTATTTTATTAATTGTGTATAAATTCACAATATTGAGTGAGTTATTTGTCGTCAAGCTTTGTAAAAAATTTTAAACATATTATCTTACTACTCTTACCTGCCAACTATATTCTTCAATACGCCATTTAGATAATAGCCTTCGTTCGTGTGGCAGCAGCAGGCCGTTGGCGGCTTGTGCGCCGTCGCCGGCACACAACAAGGACAAGAACACACGCCGTCAGTCTGGCTTCTGTTTTTACCGACGGCGTGTCTGAGCTCTCGCATGAGTTGATCCATATCAGCCGGACTTGGTCCCGTCAACCTGACGACGACGACGCTCAAATTATCCTCCGCACCATAAGCCTGCGCTAGATCCTGAAGCCGTTTAGCTGCCAAAACCGGACTGGCCTCGGCTCTAGCTTCTCTCACAGCTTCTTGTACGCTTAGAACTTCCCATAATCTCCGATTAGCGATTATAATAAACTCATCATCGTCCTCTAACGTTACTTCCTCGAATACAGGATCGGGCACCGCCAGAGGAAACATAGCGGCGTTACCCAACTGACTCCTGATCGATTTCGATGTTTTCGACGTGGCAAGAGTCAAAGGACCAGCGGCTCTGCAAAGAACGGCTTTAGCTTCACCGGAAGAAGCCACCTTCAGAGAATATTTGGCTGGAGCCTTCGGATATCCATGTTGCGACGGTAGTTTTATCACGTGGACCAGAGTCGCGTCAATGCCATATTTTTGACCTTTCTCTTTAAGCTCTCTGTGTGCTGATAGTAAAGTGTATTTCAGGTACTCTTTTGACGTTTCCCGGACTGTTCGTTCCTCGAGCAAGAGACGGGGTATCATCTCTTGAAGGGCGTTAGGTGCTTCTTGATTAGAACCACCGTCAAATATGCCAAACAAACCTTCGACGTTGCAGAAAGACGGCATCCGCACTTGGGAAATGTATAGCCTGCGTACAAACATGCATAAGAAATGCACATTCTGATATATCTGTAAAGTTCTTTGCTTTATATTTTTGCAAAAGATATTTTTTTCCAAAAAAGCAACCGCCAATAAATTTGCAATTTTTTTTAAATAAAAATATAACGCTAGTCAATTTTACTTCCATTTTTATATATTTATTTCTAAATTTCAAAAACAAATTTTTTTTATTTTTCTCATAAAAATTGAAAGTCATACTTTTCACGCGAGCCTGAAGTTTCTGAGAAACCGACTCGCCACGGTTGTTCGACACTCTTTTCAGCCGCGACAATTTCTTGCTGATGCGGATGAGACGGCAAACTAGGCCTGTTCTGTCCAGACACATCTACTAACGATATTGGTCTCTGAGATCTGTAGACTTGAAACTGTCGCGGATCTACATGCAGTCGAGAGTTGCAAGATATATCAAGAAATTGCAGTTGCGGTGGTACTAGAGTAGCTAGATTTATTCTATCCAACTGATTATGTGCCATGTCGAGTACCTGGAAACAAGTATTACACAGTTTAGGCGAATTTTATATTTTTACAACAATTTAAATGTGCTCGAGAAAATTTCCTCAATTTAAGTATTAATGTCAATACGAGCCTGTATGCTGAATCTGTGCAAATATAAATATATATTTTTTAAAACTTTTCTTAAATGTTTAAATTAATACACATCGAAATTCGAATTAAATTTAATTCGAAAATTCACATAGGACGTTTGGTTTGCATCACATATTAATGAAATTTTCTATATTTTTATATAAATTTTGTGTCATTTATATTCATGTGTATTTAGAATACGTGTATGTTTACCTTCAAGGACGTTGTTTTACTGAAGGTGGGACACGTTAAGAGGCGATTCGAGTGTACACGCAACACGCGCAAGTGATGCAGATTTGCTACATTGTCCGGAAGATACTGCAATCTGTTTCCGGACAATACTAACTCTTCTAAATCGCTCCATGCGGCTATGCAACTGCAAAACATACATAATAATACTAATAAATATATTATATATAATATACAGGGTGTCGGACAATTACTTTAAAATCTCTCGTAGTCAGGTAGAAAGAATAAAACTGAGTCGAAAAGTCCTGAACTATTTTTTTCTATTATATATAATAAATAAGTAATTATTGAATAAATCAAGCCAATCAGCGTCAACCTTTAGCCGGGCGCACGTCAGTAAGCCACGCGGAGCGCTCACGCACACCAGGCGCGTAGTTCACTGACGTGCGTTCGGCTAAAGATCGGCGCTGATTGGCTTGATTTATTCAATAATTACTCCTTTATTATATATAATAGAAAAAAATGGTTCAGGACTTTTCGACTCAGTTTTATTCTTTCTACCTGCCTACGAGAAATTTTAAAGTAATTGTCGGAC
>NW_018020781.1:98046-109523 GCF_002006095.1 Pseudomyrmex gracilis | reverse complement strand
AATAATAATAAATATATTATAAACAAATACAACACAATAAATAATCAAAATAAGAGACTCTATTATGTGTGCAAATGTATGTGTGTAATAAAGCTCTATTTCTCTCTCTTTCCTATCTTTTACACGAAATTGCAAGATAAGACTTACCTTTCGGGAAGAGTGTCTAAGGTGTTGTAAGCAATATGAAGAACTCTCAAAGACGTGAACTTCGCCAAAGCGTCGAGTGCCGTATCAGTTAGACAATTTGCTGTAAGATATAATTTCTCCAAAGTGTGTGATCCCTGATGATTTTTGCCAGCTTCCTCGCGATACGAAAGTTCGGAAAGACGATTGTTGGAGAGGTTTAAAACTTTCATCCTGAAAAGAAGTTTATAAGTGGCGAGGTGCGAAGTTTATTGCGCTTACAACAACACGAGAAAACACGATAAATTTATGTTACGAAGTTAAATGTGAATGATTTGTTTTATATAAATATACAGCTAAGACCAAATATTGAAAATTTAATTCTTCGTCCGTAGACTGGGTCTCCTAGACCCGCTCAAAAATTGTAAACCGTTGTCTCTAGTGGGTATTAGTTTTGAGCGACATCTGAGAACTCTGAAAAAAAACTTTAGAACCTTAGACAACCTAAGAAGAATTTTGTAAAAATCTTAATTACAAAAAAAACATGAATTTTTAAACAAAAAGTTTTTTTCGAAAAAACATTGTCAATTTTTCTTGAAACGCTTATATCTTAGAAACTGAAGATGTTTTCAATTTGTTTTTTTTTTTTATCAACGCAGAATCGTTCAACTTTTTTATGCAAAAAAAGAAATTAAACAAATATTGATTTTTCACGAAGATATTCGATCTTAAAGTTGCGTGGGCCTCACAGACCCATTTTACAGTTCTCGTAGGTTTTTTTTGTCTGCAGTTGAAGGGTTAATTGTTTTATTTCCAGTTAAATTTTTTAATTTTGCAATATTACTTTTAAAGTCGATGTATTGTTAGTGCAAGTGAGATGTGTTTGATATATTACTTTTCGGTGTTTGTAAAAAAGCTGACTGGCAGCGTGGTTAACATATTGCCTTGGAGAGTCAAATGGACAATGTTCAGTGGTCTTCTGGGAGGTGGCAGCGCTTGTAATCGATTGTGAGGTAGATGAAGAACTTCTAATCTCGATGGTTGCGACAACAGCCTGTCTGGAAGAGCTGTGAGAGCGTTGTGCGATGCGAAAAGCACGCGTAAAGCTGGCAATTCGGTTGTCCATTCTGGCAAAGCGTCCAAATTGTTGCTGAGAACATATAAAGTTTAGGCAAAATTAAAATAAACGACTGAGAAGATAAATGAAAATGCATAAAGTAATTTTATGTTTAATTACATTTACTTACTAGGAAACATCCAAATGCTCGAGATTAATTGGCACAGGTTCGACAATCAACTTCTTCAACTCTAAAAAATGATAAATTGTAGTTTCAGTCTTTTGTTTGTCAATTTTTTAACAGTTTCTCTCTGCTTAATTTTTTCTCGTTATTTTAATCAATTTCACGATTTCTCCGAGAAAAAAACAGTATATAATCGCACTGAAAAAAAAACAGTTTTGTTGAGATTACCAAAATTTGTTTCCAAAATACTTTATTTGTGGTTTGATTTATCAAATTTTTTTTATCTCAACAGAACTGTTTTTTCAGTGCGCACATACAACGTTTATACTCACTATTGTTTCCAGCGATAAGTGATGTGAGATTTCGACCGCAAAGAGTTAATTCCGTCAATTGATTTCGCGCACAGCGCACGCTTCTCAATTCTTGCAGAGCGCTAATATCCAGTTTTTCGATGCTATTTTCACTGACGTCCAGATGCGTTAGATTCTTTATTTTGCGGAACAGAAATAAAGATTTATAAATAAAACAAGCTTCGGAAATTCAAAAAATATAAATTAACTTAAAAGAACTGAAAATTAATTTACCGATGTTGGTGAGAAAGTAGAGATGGAAACTCTATACACACAGTCAACTCACGTACGTCGTGTGAGTTATATATATGTTTATATTTATAATGGTGTGTGCGGACTGCGTGTGACGGTTGACGACAATTTGAATTGTTACTTATGCTCGGAGAGAAGAACTGTGAGTGATTATATTTAATTCTGACCAAAAATTTTTTCCTTCTTTCGTATAATTTATCCTTTCTTTTTATGTTTTGACTTTATTGACTTCTTAAATTTGACATCTGACCAATTTTTGATTTTCCTTCAATTAAAAAAAAAAATTTCAGAAATTACTCTCAATGATTTGTCGTCGATTCTCAGGTGTTATTAACACGCAGTTATAATCAACTTAATTTTGGAAACATTGCAAGTCTTGTGGTAAGATATTTTATTTTTTACAATTTTGCTATATATTCATAAATCAATTACTTCCATGTACAGAACGGACAGAATGTATAATTTCAAAACGTACGAATGTATAATTTCAAACGTTCCATAAATTGACATTTGAAAAGTTGAAGTTTCTACATCTTACTTTCTCACATCAACCAAATTCTTAGTGAATTAATTTTCAGCTCTCCTTTAGATTATTATAATATATAATTTAGAGAGAAAGATATTAAATAAACACACCGACATAACGAGTTTATTTTGTTCTACCAGAAATTTTTCAATCTGGGTTTTTTAAAGAATATTTTATTGAATAATTAATAAATAGAGAACTCAATGATCATAAGAATACTAAAATAAATCTACATATACATATAGATATGCTAGAGCATATGTACATAAACTTACACCATAATTTCCCAAAATTATGTTTCCTTTCAGCTGATTGTTTCTCAGATTGATTTTGTGCAAACTGCTATGATTGGTTTTTTCATCTTTGTAAGGTTTTCCATGGTCTGTCTTTGACAGAACTTCCTACAAATTAATATAAAAATAATTTATATATAAAAATATTGAAAATAAAAATATAATTGTACGCTAATGAAATAAGCGCGCGCGTGTATGTGACGTTAAGAAAACATCGTATGTAGAAAGTTACATCTATATATAATAATATCCTAACGAATTAATATTTAGAAATGACAAAAGAGTTCTTTTTCTCTTTTGTTCATAATTTTCTTTTATTCAGTAAAAACATTGGTTTCTTTAAGCGACGATATTATAATAGCCTTAATTAGCATATCAGAGATATGTACGTTATTATTGATCGCTGCTATAGTATCAAATTACAGAGTCGCGTGTGTCGACTCTCCTTCTCCTTCTCATTCTCCTTCTCTCTCTCTCTCTCTCTCTCTCTCGCTCTTTACTCGCCGCGCGCTATTTAAGTCAACTAAGTAGGGATAGCAGCGAGGTTACTTCTAAGTATGACCGGTAGATGTCCACTCGGGTTGACGTGTCTCTCGTATATAAATTTTGCTTTGCTGCTTATATGTAACCCGCCGTTGAGACCTAACGTTACTCTGGTTTCCCTTCAACACACGAATAAATCTTTCGCCTTTTACTAAAGATTTCCGTGGAGGGGAACAACTTGATGAGTCTATAAGACAATTTTTTTTAGTACCCGGCGAAAGCTGGGTCATAAATCAATTCAAAAATAAAAAATTTTTCTAGCTCTTGTTTGGTCCTGGGAGATTCTCCAGGACCAAATTTTTTCCTGCAATGATCGCAAGTTGTTGCTGCGATGACAAAATTTTGCAGGGGAAGAGTTGTATTTTCTAGTACATGATGTGTCATTGTGACAGAGCTACGCATCAATTCTGGAAAATGCATCTTTGCCCAAAAGATCTTTTCTGATCATTGGTAGAGGAAGACAAGATAAGTTTTTACGTTTATGGACGAAGATGTTGTAAATATCTACATTTAATAATCCAGATCTCTCGTGGTGTAAAAAGAGAGTAAGTTGGTAAAATTTTTTGCTACATTCTCGTGAAAAATACACATACACACACAAAGATTTTTATAAAAGATAAGATTGTCATACAAAATAAAATAACTTGTGTGCATAAACCTTAAAAACTTTATAAACTACAAGTTTTTAATAATTATTTATTTTAACTTTTTTTATTAACAAAATTTTATATTTTCTGTTTAAAAGTAAAACGAAACATAAATTACGAGGCGAAGAATATTTGGCGTGCTCTCTGAAGTCAATAGCTTCGAATATTCAACACATGCACAAGTAGTTACGGTGCAGAAAATTCAATAAGCGCAATTATCGATCAATATAACTGCTTAGAGAGTTCCAGAAGTGTTTAATATCATTTTATCGACTTACGGAGTATAATTTTGCCATCATTGTTCATACATATATTCATACAAAAGATATATTTTAACATACCGTCAGAGTAAGAGCTCGCATCTTGAAAAAAGATGGTGCGACGCTGAGTAAATTTCCAACAAGGGAAATACTTTTTAGGTTTCTCAGCCGTATCACTTCATCCGGTAGGTCCTTGATGCCATTACGGTCAAGGATAAGCTCTTTCAAACTGCAATATAATATAATAATATAATAATAATTTTAGTTTAATAGAAATATATATAATTTTTATATCGCGAATAAATTAACACAAAATATGACACGAGGAATTATTTTAAAAATACAAATTATCAAAAAAATGACAAGAAATGTAAAGTTGTAGCAGATATAATGTAAAATAATATAATAATATTTTAAATAATTTAAATTTTAAAATTAAGATTTTAATAATGTTTATTTAAGTTTTTAATGATTTAAATTTTTTACTAATTTAAGTTTTTATTGGACTCTGTCTCAAAATACAAAAAAAACCTGGTTAATTGTTTAAGGTTGTAACTATCTTTTATATTTTTCAAGAAAAACTTAACAAAAGAGAAAAAGATCTTTAAATCTAAAACGGAATTCATTCACAAGTTTTTGTAGCTTTTCAATATAATGCAATTTTTTTAACGATTATTGCGAATTGTAGTATCTCGATGCCTCGGACACGCGAGTCGGTGAACCTAAACGAGCGAGCCGCCCACAGGATGTGTACTTGAGTAGAAAGTTTCGAATTATAGTGAAAACCTTCGTGCAGTAAACATCTGTGTCATCGACAGACTTTCGATTTTTGCCATCAAAGCAATAACGATTCTATCATTGAACACATCTAATCTAACGACTTTTTTTTTTATAAAAAAATAGAAATAGTTAAAATAGGTGAAATTTTTTTTTTTAATTTCATTGACTCATTAAATGTGTGCGCAAAACGAGATATCGAAAATCAGATTCTAACAATATAGCGCAAACTTACTTCACGAAAACTATTGCGTTGCCTCACTTTGCCGCACTTCTTTATTTCTCACCTCTTTTGCTATTTCTTATTCTTTGCTTGTTGCACACACACACACACACACGCTTGTTTGAAAACACAAGCGTAGCGTTTTATATCCGACTTTAGTTTCTTCACTCACGGTGCGCTCGTACGATTAGTACCATCGAGATATCGTTCAGAGAACACTTGTGCGCGTTTTATGTACGTTCCACAGAGATCTCATTTTTGCGGATTTTTGATTCTCCTCCTTTTTTGTAAGTTATATTAATTATTCTAAACCTTATGTTTCTTATATTATAGTTTATTGCGCGCACACGCGTGACACATTCCAAACAGTTTTCACAGTAAACGCACATTAAAAGACTTCGTCTCGCAGGATATATTTAATTACGCAATTAATGTTATTCTGTTTGTCATATTAATTGCGAAACCACACACACAATAACGATCGTGTGTGATCTTTGATTACATTTGTCACGCACTCTTTCCGAATGTTTCGAATTCCGCCAGACTCCGCATCACAATCGTCTATTATATCCTTGTTACAGACAACGTCGCCACTTTGTGCAACACAAATCTTCCAAATCGCAAATCATAAATTTTACACGAAAAAAATTGACAAAACGTAAACAACGTAGTAGTACATCTCGTACAACTTATTTTGCGCACTTTGAAGTTTGTATGACACACAATGTTTATCACCGATCGCGTGTAATCTCGAAAGAATTGTGTAATCACGAGATACGCGCGCGAGATAAAATAATTATATTTGCTGTGTTTTGCAACACTTTTCAACACCGTCCAGATATTACAATTTACGACGACCCAGCACGCGGAAGTAATTTCCCGCGGCCAATGAATTTTTTGCAGAAGATGCACACTCGCGACGACTCTTCCGAGGACTAAAGAGGTCGGTTGAAAGGCGAACTTATTCCTCCTGAGGAATTACCGTCTGCTCGCGGGAGGGAAGAAGAGGGAGGCGCCGACCGAGAATGGGTTGGTTGACCACTCTGATGTAACAGAACAGAAATTGTCTGCCGGTGTGTATGTACGAGAAGCGGTGCCGCCGAGCGATAATGCCGTAGCATCTCCGTCCGGAGACATGCACCAACGATAGTCGACGTGTCCCGGCGCGAAACCCTTGTTACATATATAATAAACTCGAATCTCACATGAATAACACCGTCTAATTACATCGCTTATAATGTAATGCGCGATAAAGTATCACATTACCGTCAAAATACGTTCGTGAGAAACGTAAAGCAATTTTACGAATTATCGGCTCGAAACACAGACGTCAAATCGTCAAAGTCACAGCGTTTAAAACCGTGCGAAAGTTTCCGCTTGATTGTTCTCGCAAAAAGTAGCGTGATGGTTTTTCAAAGAAAATTAATTGCATTATTGTTAATATATGCGCGAAAGAAAAGAGAACGAATTTAATTATAGCAAAAGTCCATAAAGACTTAAGCCTTTTATTATCCTTGCCTTAAGTTCCTTTGCCTTTGAAAGTCTCTTTTGTTCTCGTCTATCTGGGTCAAACCGAGGTATATACTCGGGAAGCTTCCGAGGCATTATCGCGCGTGTCGCATAATTTTAAATTCAGATGACATTGCTTTTCTCTCTGTCTCCGGGTTGTTTTTGGACATTTTATTTCGAATGACGGTCGAAAGCGGAATCGCGTGCGGAATTGCCCTCGAGTTGCTCGACTACTCTCTTAGTGCGGTGGAAACAGGGTTGGGCAACAGCTCTTGGAGAGTCGTGCGTCGAGGCAGTGGCGCAAGACGCGACACAGGTGGAAACCGCAGCACGCGAGCTAAAAAGCAGCGAAGTGTTTGTGAAATTTTATTGAATTTTGACAAAGTTTATCTTCAACAATTTTCTTTTTTGAGAGAAAAATTATTTTGCACATAACTCTTCTATCTGAAAAAAGAGAGCGGGAGATGTAGAACAAGTCTCTCTCTCTCTCTCTCTCTCTCTCTCTTTACTGAGATACCGAACAAAAGTAGGCCTTTGTAAATTCGCCTTTAGCTTCATCGATGGTAAATCTGTACGAGAAACCCTTTTACCTTCCACGCGTGTGTAACTGGTGCGCGGGTGTGAGCGCGTGCAACGTCGTCGTCGTGTTCACACCCCGTAGTTCCTTCCTCCCGCCGGGTATCCTCATTTCCGGCCGGTGGAAAGCGGTTTTCGAGAAATTTTACGTAATCTCCGTTTCGATTGTGGAGTTCCCTCTCTAGATTATAAGATCAAGGCGTTTTCGTAAAAATTGTTTAAAGTAAAAGTGAAAACGCTCGCAGATACGATATCTTCGCGAGTCGATCTAATATTTTGAATTAACAGAGCGATGCAACTTAAAAAAATTAAAAGGTAAAAAAAAAAAACAGGCAAAACTGACATATTAATTATAAGAAATTAATTATAAGAAACTATTTCTTCTTTATTAATCAAATATGTTTATTATAAGAAACATCTATAGATTTGCTCGTTCTTTTAAGTTTTTATTATATGTTTTAAACGAGCTATCTAATTTATTTAATAAGTCGATATTAACAAGTAAGTAAAAACAAAATATACAAAAAAAAAATAAAATAATTATATTTTACTATCTATATTATAATTTTCTAATCAATTGTGTCAGATGTTCTGTAGTTGTTGTGTGTGTGTTAGATGTTGTTTCTTGAATTTGTATTTGTTGTAATACTCGTTCCGCGATACTTGCATTTTTTTTCGATAAGACAGAGAATTACAGCGTTATTCGATTGTTATCGCTCGCGCGCGCTGATTTTCCACATGAACCTGTTATCACCGCTGATCGACAATAGCCCGTGATTAATGTGTTGGTAATTAATTGTGCTTCTAGATTGATGCGCATAAATCAGGTGGTATGGAGGGAAAATTTAGCCGCATTAATGCATACTAATCGTCATCGATTGGAACGGATCTTCCAAAATCTAAGTATAAATAATGAACATCGATTAATTTCATTATTATTTTAAACGTCGTTAATAAGATGGTCAATTGTGATGACGATTGTGAATACAGAAGTACTTAAAATTTTCATGATAAAACGAAATAGACTATAATTTTCGAGAAATCAATTGTTATGTTACAAACTATGTTTTTTTTTTACATTTAAATATTGCGTTACCATTGTGATTTTTGATTAATCTGTGTTCAAAAGTTAAAAGATAATAAAAAGAAATTAGAGATAGCCTCTTAACTATCTGATAAACTCCGACGACAACAATTGACAAAAGACATTTCTACACACACCTGAGAAAGAAATATTGCAATTTAATCTGTTTTTGTTTCGATTCGACACAAATACGTTTAAACAGAGATAAATGAACATAATTATACGATATTATATACGTACTTGACCAGCTGGCAGATGTCAATTGAAATTATCTCGATCTTATTGTCCGAGAGATTAAGATAGGTCAGTGCCGGCAGTTCCAGCAATTCCCTCGGGATTCTGTGGAACTCGTTACTCTCCAGATGGACGGCACGAAGTTTGGGGAACCTACGCGGGGGAATAGAGAGTTACGTACAAATTAACTACCAATTAAAGTTTCCTTGTAGTCTCGCCGCGTTCTGTTATCAGATGTGCACTATTTGTTCTACTTCGTTCTTATCGCAAGGGATTTAATCTATCTGCTCTAATTACTAGATTTGCCGCAAAAAGTAATTTTATATTGTTCGTTTTTGTTTTACTTGGTAATTTTTTTTACTGTGTTGTCACACTCAGAAAAAATTGTAATGCGAGGCGGATATAAAAAAAAAAAGCTTATATACAGGATCTCGTTGTATTGTATCTTGAACTTGTTTATTTTAATCGACCGATCCGTCGTTTGGGTCTTTCTTCAGTGATTAACAAATACAGAATATAGAAAGAATTGTAGAGAAAAAAATTAATAATCGCGCAAATGTGAAGTGAAATTAGTCGTCATTGTGTCAATAATTGTAAAACAGGATGAACGGCTAAAGTACTTTACACAAGAGACATAAAGTATTACTTAACGTAATACACCAAGATTCTGTATACAGACTTTTTTATTCTCCTCGAATCGCCAAATTTATCTTTTCGAAAGCTATTTTCATTCGCAGAGAAAATCTTCGGTCATTATTTGTTTGATAATACAAAACACAAAAATCGAAATATAAACACGTTATATATTCATATATTGCATATATATAATTTATACCTGTGTAGAAGCTTCAGATTGTTGTCCACGTTAGTAAGCTTGTTGTATCCTAAGGCGAGCTCTTCTATTGCCGGAAAAGCAATCGCACTGTCGGGAATCCTCGACAGACCTCCTTTGCTCAGATCCAATTTTTTCGGACATGATGACAACTGCGTAGCCTGTCGAATTATATCAAATTCAAATACGTACGCGCATGTATGTGAAAGTAAAACTAAACTTAAATCAGATTATTGTTGCAAGTTTCATAATCAATCATGAAGTGACAATGCCGTTTACCTCGAACTCTAAGGAGTCTGTGTCTAAAATGTCGTGATTTGCCTCAAAATCAGACTCTTCCATGATAGCGATCAAATAATCTCCGATACGCGCCATATTATTCACATTTTACACAATTGTCCTAACACGAAAAGTCCAAGTTTATCGTAATAAAATTCTCTCACTTAATAGTATGTATACCTACAGAGCGGGTCACAATTCAATTCACAAAACATGTAATAAAAGTTTGTTTAATAAAAACTATGCGTATATAATATGCAAATATTTAACTTCACATATTTCGATCCTATTACGTTTCATCAAATTCAACGTCGACGCTTTTAAAATTCATTACGCTGTTTTAATTAATGTTGATTTCGGTGAATGACGTTTCGCGTTTCATTGTGATTCTTCGTACATTACGGCACAATAGTGCGATTCAAATCAATCGGTTCGTTAGCGCGCAGACGAGAGAGATCGTTTAATAACGAATCAATAATTTAACAATATCCATACGGCGCGAGATGATTAATCAGACACGGAGAGAGTCTCTCGCGTTTGTCGAGACAAACGTGCCACCAAATTTCAACGTTGTAATTTCGTCGCGTTATTTCGATTTGTTCTCCCTGAAGGTTCGGAATTTCCAAATTAAAATCACCAATCAACGCGCGGCGCAATTATCGCCACGCGCTTTATAAGTTAAATGCGACCTTCCCCCCACTCTCCAATCGTTGGAAGGTGCAGTAATGTTTAATATGACGAGCGCAAACAAAAATAAAGAAAAAATCTTTAAATACTTTTCTCATTATAATTTTAGTCTATGTTTGTTTCCAATATACGCGCAAGTAATATCGCGTTCACAATTTACGCTATATTTTTCGATGATGTTGTTTAAATAACTTTAATATAGATGAAATTAAAAAATTAAAAAATCTTGAAGCTTCATACATACATCTTTACGTATTTAATATAGATGTTGTTTAAATAACTTTAATATCGTTGGACAATATTCAAAGATTATAACGCATTTAGCACCGTGCTAAACTTTATTGTAAGAAACCGACGTAAGGTAGCGTCGGTGCACGAGCAATATTTGTGCCGACAAGTATTGTTCTGCTCGTTGCATCGGCTACAAATAGCCTCATTGTTCGCGGCGAACTTTCAACCGAACAATGAAGACGTCAGTCATAGGTTTCTTATCGGTGTCGGATTCGTCCGCAATCGCGCTCTACTCTCTTCCTAAAACAATACAACGTACAAAAATCGCTACCGATATCGCTAGAAAGCAAAACATTGCGCGCGTCATATCATATATTGGATGTGACAACCAAAGAAAAACAAATATAAATAAATTGTACAGATCGTACACGGCTTTTCTTTTTTTTTTTTTTTTTTAGCATTTAACACATTTTTCACATCCACCGCTTGTCTCTTCTACTGGGTTTATTTTTCTCGTATAATAATAATAATAAAAAAAAAAAAACAACAACGAAAAATTCAAGCTTGATAGATTCTTTGCAACGGATCTTTAGAAATTCCGCGTTTCGCGATAACGCAGTTACCGTCGTAATCGAGAGCCTTTTCCACGCGACACCATTAGACGAAGTGCCACCCGTTGATGAAGGAGAAAATGGGATTACGGGTGAAAAGCGAGCGATATACACAGTTTGTCCGGAAAGTTCCCGGACTGATTTTTTCTAGCGCGGGTAAGCGGCGCTATCGAGCGGTCAACGCTGGAACTACTTAGTA
>NW_018020781.1:93938-97381 GCF_002006095.1 Pseudomyrmex gracilis | reverse complement strand
ACCTTGAAGTGTAAACTTGTTTAATAAACCATATCTTTCATTTTCGATTTTTAATTCACGTAGTCCGGGAACTTTCCGGACAAACTGTGTATACCCCGCGTCATCGTATAAGGAAAGTCTCGAGTCGCGTGAGCAAACGCGATCGCGTCGCCGCCGTGATGTCAGCTCGCTAATTTCCGGCCGTGCGGCACATCAAGATTTAAGAGAAAGCGATCCGCCCCCGGTCGGTTCGATAAAGTGTGTTCACACCGATAGATTTTGTTGATTATTTTTCTTGGCAATCCGCAAGACAATCTTTGCAGCCATCAGGAATTGATCGAGGATACGATCGAATACAATAGATACACAGCGAGCAACACGCGTGAACTCGAAGCGCGCGAACAACGGCGCGCAGTATCGCAAAATTAACTTTAGTTCTTCGTCTCAATTTCATCAATTTCCCGGTGATATGAATTTCCCATCGGATGCCGGTTCGATCCGGATCTATCAACCGATCAAATTTCTAGACCCCGATCGTCTAGACCGACTTCTCCATTCGGATCGGAATTCGCCGAACGCGATGGAGGAACGAAAGAACGGAAGAATAGAAAATAGAAAATAAGAAAAGGTTCGACACAGAGTGTTGACGAAAAAAAAAAAAAAAAAATTACGCGTATTGGCTGGTTGATACACGGCGACAATGGCGTGAAAATGAGAAAGAAACGCGAAACAACGTTTCTCATCTAACGGACGCGCTTAGCTCACCGTGAAGAGAGAAGTACAGAGAGAGAGAGAGAGTGAGCGAAGCGGAGCGGAGCGTGGAAGAGAGAAGGGAAAGAAGAAACTTCGCGTCGCGCGAATGTCTACATTCGATGGTGGCTAACGAGGGAAGTAACTTTCCCGGTAACGACGGAAAAGTTCGGGGCCAGTCGATACAGATGCATCAAGCGCGATAATGCCACCGCACGATAATCCAGCAAGGTGTGGATAAAGGACTCGGTGATTTTGCACCAAGAGAATTAAGCTACGGAAGCTACAGTTTCTCTCGTTCCTACTTAGAGAAATCATTTTATTTAATAAATTTTATATTGAAGATTTTTTCTGTCATGTCTTTTGTCTAAGAGTTAAGAGGATACGTTATTTGAAAGAGAACGTAATTTTTATTGTTTAAAGTAGATTTATAATAATTATGCGGAGATCTCCACAAGAAGGAAACCGACGGAAGCGATAAACCGTGAAAATAAACGCGACGCGTGGTGGTGCGACAATTTAATATTACGAGATGTGTAATTAGCGGAGTACTGTTACTACATCGGAGACGCGAATTCGCTTAATGTAGTATACCGTTCGGCACGTGGAGAAAATTCATCACGTGAATTATGTAAACCGTTAAACGGGTCTTAAAACATTCAAGAGAGAACAATCGTGGTAATTACGAGGAACACAGAAGAGGCGAATTAGAGTGACAAAACAGAAACCGAATGAGAAAAGCCGCTATAAATAAAACTGATGAATTTATTTACGCAAGAATATATTCACAATCGACGTAATGTACGCGATTATTAACTCGTAATATTAATTGATAAATAATAGATTAAAAATACAATGTAAAATTATCAAAAATTAAAACTTACATGATTTATATACATAAATTTTATATTATGTTAATTATTGCATGCGTCAAGGTGTCCAATTTCTGCTGTATGTATTTTATTATTAAAATGGAATAAAATTTTACATACATTGAAAGTTTTTTAGTATAAAATTATAAAACGCAAAATTGTGTGTGATGCACAACCTTGACTATGAAAACGTTGTAGATACCACGCGTTTTAATTCAAACACTACAATTTTGTTTGCATTGAGAAAGACTGTATCGAGACATTTGCAAAAGGTAAAAAAACTATTATTCAATAAAAAAATTTGAAAAAAAATAAACACAACCGTGCCTCAACTTTTATTACCTTCTTTCTATATTTAATTATTTAAAATTATAAAAATAAATTTTATAATACAATAAATGAACAAACATATATATTTCATAATGCAATATGTATAATTGTACCTGTTTTAATACAATATTACATTTATTAAATTTTACATCATAGAAAAACTGATTTGTGAAATAACTATGCACGTCTAAAATTATTGCACATGTACCGCGAGCAATAAAATAAATTCCCGTGAGGTGCTCACAAAAATTTCGCTCAATCGTGCAACCCTTTTTCAAACAGCCTATAACAAGATTAACATACATGTAGATTCAAATGATTTACGGTTTGTTTAACAACACGCACATCTACGTTCACACACACAGAGAGAGTCGAATAAATTGCGCTTAATCGATTATTGACAACCACGTATCCAGTGGTTTGCGCGGGTGGCTAAAAATTCTGACCGCTACGCGTTTCGATTAATTTTCCCCGGGATTGCGCCGGGAGAGAAAACACGATATATTCGAACATATCCTCGAGGCATTCTCTTTGGCACTTGGAATTATTGATTAATTGTCCGATATAGCAATTATTCTCAAGATAATACCTCTCTCTCTCTCGTCCAAGATCGTTCTTTAATTTGTATCAATATAGAAAGATTAAAATCTATAAGATTAAGGGTGGTCGACATAATTTACTTGTATAAAAAGTAAGTACACTTTTTACAAGTTTCTGTTTCGTGCGGAGAAAGAGAGCGAGAGAAGGGGAGGGGGAGGAGGGAGTTAACTCGTTAAATTAAATCCTCAATATTAAGCACCTTCGCAATTATGCTGCGCTTTAAATCTTCGTAAAGAAGAGACGGACTAAGAAAATTTGCCAGAATACGCGCTCTCTTCCGAGCTTAATGAAAACATTGAAAATTTGATGGAACATCCTTGCAGCATTCGGAACGAACGAATCACTTTTCCAACCGAATATATCTTAATTTCACTAATTTCCCGTTTTATATAAAACTCCGAAGTTGGATTCGCCGATCGCGAAGTAGCGCGCGCGTTTGTTCGCGTTCCGGACGCGAACCGACGTACTTATTTGTTTCTTGCGAACAAATGTTTTGCGAAGTTTTTCAAACCCGACGTCATCTCCGAGTGTCAGCCGATAAAACGGTCGAAAAACATTGGGTCTAGTCGGTTTTCGCGGTTTCTGTTTGCTCGCCGGATACAGAGCATTATTCACGACTACCGCTGGCACGTCACTGCGGAGAAGTCGCTCTTGAGAGTTTGTCGCGTGTCCTGCGGTACGTTAAGCGGAAGAGAGCACACGCTAAGGTGCTTGACGTTGTTGCGCAATTTTGCGTCTGCCAGACACTTCGGATTTCAACCTTTAGGCACACAAGGGGATAACGCGCGTCAGGTATATCTCACACTGACATTCGATCGCTGAGAAAGTACGCACCGGCGAAAATTCTTCGACTATCTCAGTCGACGTCGACTTAACTTTAATCTTGAATTGTTTTTTTTTTTTTTTTTTTTT
>NW_018020781.1:61889-93447 GCF_002006095.1 Pseudomyrmex gracilis | reverse complement strand
AAAACGCTGATGATACAGTCGAGAGTCCTCGGAAAAGATTGGCAATGCGTTTATCCTTTTTCCCTTCTCAATTACCGGGACACATTGCGCAATCTTCACGATACGGCCAGAAGACGTTTCTAATGGCCAATTTGAAGATCAATTTCGCGTGTCTGTACCGTTGGAATGCACGTAACGGTTCGCGCGCACATTCGCGTACTTCGTTTCTTCTTCTTTTTTCTCGAGCCTGCTGCACCACCTACTCGTCAATTTTTATTCGCTCCCAACGATACGTCGATTGCAATATATTGCCGCCTGTAATTTTATCTCGCTTTATGTTTTTTTTTTTTTTTCTATATTGGATGTAATAAATAATATCTCGAAATTGCAACAAAATTCTCTCTGTTGTAACATGAGATGTGTAATACATAGGGAAAGAGAAAAAGATACTCATGGTTATTGTAATCTGCCAGAATTATTTGTTTCACAGTGAAGTAAACTTGATTCTATCAATCAACTTGATACAATCACATTGTTCAGCCTTCAAATAATTACCAATTTATTGTATTTATTGTATTGTATTATTTTGTATTTATTGTATTGTATTATTTAAATCTGAGTGAAGCTTTGCACGGAATAAGCAAGGCGTTGACAATTTTTATTAATTAGTCGTTTGTTGGTTTTATTGAAAATATTGAACACGACAAACGCGCGCGCGTGTTAAACTCTTTAACCCTTTGTTTCCTTTTTTCCGCTACGCTCTAATTGGATTTCTTTTTTTATTTATTTTTTTTGTACGATTTATTTCACGTAGCTTAAACTGCTGTCAATTGTTTTTGACAGCTCGTTACACGATGAGATTCGTATCTCATTTATCTCTCTTTTTGAGAAATGAAATTAAAACGGAAAACGTTCTCTTTGAAGAACCGTGGCTGATTCACTTTTGACCCATGTTCTTCAGAATGATTGAAACGTTGATTCGCGTACACAATATATATCTTAATGTATTTATTTTATTTATTATTATTTAAACCGATTTAATTCCGCTAACGAAGGAATTGAAAAGAGTTTTAGCACGCGCGCGTCGGTCGTGTTTAATATTTCAATAAAACCAAGTTACCAACAAACGACTAATTAATCAAAATTGTCAACGCTTTTCTTATTCCATATAAAGACCCACTAGATTTGAATATAAAATAAATCGTTATACAATAATTCGGTATTAAATATCTGAAGTCTGAGAACAATTTGATTGAATCAAGTTGAGTTCAACGTGAAAAATAATTCTGGCAAACTATCATGTACATACATACATAATCACAAACTATGTAATCACTTTCTCTTTTTTTTTTTTTTTTTACAAATGATTAAGTTAATAAAAATTGTCATAAAATAAAAACGTCTTGCTTAAATCCACACGATAAAGAAAGAAGAAATTCTCATGAAAGGATTTAAATCTGAAAAGTGCAAAACGCTCTGCCGGCGACGTCATCGGCGACGAAGAAACTGCGCGGTAAATAAACTTTAATTAAACTTCCCGAGCTCGCGGTAGAGAAGTTGCGCATGCCGAAGAAATTGACCGACTCTATCAACGTCGTTTTGACCGGCGGCGAACCAAATTATATCCCGCATTTGATTTCTAACGAATTTTCACAAGAGTTTTCGAAAAACGCGTTAAAACTGTTCGCAAATTGTGTAAAATTAAAAAAAACAAAAACAAAA
This sequence comes from Pseudomyrmex gracilis, assembly GCF_002006095.1. Classification (NCBI taxonomy): domain Eukaryota; kingdom Metazoa; phylum Arthropoda; class Insecta; order Hymenoptera; family Formicidae; genus Pseudomyrmex; species Pseudomyrmex gracilis. The sequence goes on along the minus strand of NW_018020781.1, from coordinate 91,746 downwards.
ACAAAAATCCGTTGCATCGTTTTACCGACGATGATTATCCTTTTTTTTTTTTTTTTTTACCCGCGCTGTGCCGGCGATTCTCGGTTTTGCATTTCACGGTGAGCCGAGCGTGTCGATCCAATCTCGAGTCGTTCGAATGAACAACCAGCCAGGTAGACGCGTCGTTCGTTAAGGCAAAATTTCCCGCGGTTCGCTTTTGAACATGGTGAATGATTTCATTCAAAACCTAAGAGAAAGTTATGGAATAATAATAACAATAATAATAATAGCTACGCAAAAAAATACAAACAATGCTCGTTTTCTTTCTTAAGTTTTGCGTCGATAAACATAATGGAATTCGAAAAACTTTCTCTCGGAGACTGCAAGAGAACGTTGAGAAATATATTGAGTTTCGTGCGTATCCCGTATCTTATATAGCGTAATAGGTGAAGCTATAATTGCGTTCGATATCATATTCATGCAATTATGATTCGCATGACTGGCTGCTGAGGCTAATAAACTTCGCGACTCCAACAGTTTCGTTGTTCGTTTCCTTCCCGCGAGAGAGAGAGAGAGAGAGAGAGAGAGAGAGAGAGAGAGAGAAAGAGACTACACCCGCGAGCGAGGACGCGAGATAAGGGTTTGCGAGCTGGTCGACGATATCGCGTCGCTCGGTAATTTACGGACGAGTAACCGAAGGGAATACAGAGAGAACGCGACCCGAAAGATGTGCAAGGAAGTATCCGTGGAAATGTAGGAAGCGTCCTGGGGATACACGTGTTATACGTTACACCTGCGCGAGGATCCGTGAGTCTTTTATCCCAAGTTTTGCAAGAGAGAGTAGGAAAGAGAGAGAGAGAGAGAGCAACGACGAGAGCTGACAAGAAGGAATAACGCCCGAGAAAGATAGACGAAGATATTTGATATACCCGATCGTGCGGAGGAAGGATATTTGAATAACGCGATAAGGACTCTTCTCTGGTGTTCGATAACTACATTCCGTCCGTTTTTGTCCTGGAAAAGCGAAAAACGACGAAGGGCGAAGCGGAAAAGAGAAGTTGACGAGAAAGAGAGAGAGAGAGAGTGCGTGTGTGTGTGCGCGTGTGTAGATATCTTTCGATCAGTCGATTAGGCTACAAAAGACTCTTTCCGCGAGAATTTTGAGTTAAGAGAAGTAACGAGAGATACCGGCTCACATGCAGAGAGAAAATGAGACGCGAGAAAGCTCATGTCATTACAGAATTCTGCAGTATCAACGTAGCACGTTGTTTCTTACTTTCAGCCTAACTCCTTCTGTTCTCCAAAGATAGTGTTACAATCTCGGAACTGGCAGTTAATTAACAGTCAACACAAATGCCGAGGTTTAAAGCTTCTTTTTGAGTGTGTTGACATTTTAAATTGTTCTAAATTAGAAAGATTATTAATTTTTCATATTTTGAAACTTTAAATATTTTTTTTGTTCAACACTATTCAAAAACTCTCTTTAAACTTTATTAAAAATAAATTGTGTAAAACTTTTTTCATCAAATAAACAATAGAACGTAATAGACACTTGAAAGAAAACGCTAAAAGTTTTTGCAAAATTCTTTTATATTTTAAAGTCAAATAAAATGCGTTAATTTTAAAAATGAACCTGTTCGGTTTACTTTTAAGAGGGTACTGGAGCCCGGCCTGTAAACCGGATAGAGACCTGTAAACCGACGTTTTAAAAAAACCTAAATTTCTCTAATTTTTAAGTTTCTTTACTGCATTACATAAAAAGTGCTTCTATAGAAGCAAATACATATAAACAACTATTTAGTGCTTTTGAAAGTAGATATATATATATATAATGCCTTTTGAAACTCTTTTTTTCATTCATAATGATAGCATATGATAACGTATACTGTCATCACACTAAGACGTTGTTCTCGTCAATTAGATAGTCATACCATAATCTGAATGTCTCATTAGATTCGTTTTTGTCGTATCTGTGGCGTACTTGTTCGTTGTAAATATGTACATAAGCTTAGAAATAATTCTACATACATGAATATATAGTGAGGTTATAGAAGGAAACTGTGTAAGAAAAAATTTATGCTGAATTTTGACATTCTAAAGAACAAGCGCCAATCCTTAGCACAATTTACTTATTTTTGTAGAAGCATTTTAAATTTAATGAAGTAAATACGACACCAAACGTCATAGGAGAAAGTCGGTTTACAGGTCTCTATAGTCGGTATCCAGTACCCTCTTAAGAGGGTACCTCCAGTTTATAGGCCGGGCTTCAATACCCTCTTAAAGGGATCCTAAAATGGGTCTGTTTTATCAATAAAACTGAATTTTTTGCGCACACTAATCTTTTTCTTGGCTGTATGTGTGGATCGATAAATCGTTTTCTACGATTAAAGTACATACAATAAGGGATCCGGGAAATCCAAATTTATATAACAAAATGAAAAAAATTGAAATTTTTAAAACATTTAAAAAAATTTAAATATAAATTTGGACTTCCCGGATCCCTTATTGTATGTACTTTAATCGTAGAAAAGGATTTGTTGATTCATATAGCCCAAAAAAAGATTAGTGTGCGCGAAAAATTCAGTTTTATCGCGATAAAACAGATCCACTTTAGGATCACCCTTAAGATGTGAAAAACAACGGTTAGAAAAAATTAACATTAATTAAAAATAAATAAAAGATAAATTTATAATAAAAAGATAATATTTTTATTTAAAAATTTGAGAGATCGTGATTATCGTTTTGTTGATATTTAAATGCTGTGTCGCTTGTTTTAGTAAAAAAAATTATTTGAACAATTAAAAAAATAATAATTGTGTAACGAGAACGAGCTCCAAGAAGAAAAACATATTTTCTCATTTTCTCTACATGTAATTACTGACACAACAGTATGTACGCGTGTTCAAAGTACAAGCTTCAAAGGATCAACGCAGGTAAACACAACTTGCAACAGATAACCGCGTTAATCTTGTCCACTGAACCGAAAAGTGATAGTCAGTGTCACTGTTTATCTCGTAGGAACTGAACGAATTCATTGAATAATTTTTATCAAAAGAAATGTCACCAGTTCAGAAATTTAAAAATAAATGCACCCAACTGATATGTTGTAAATAGTAAACACATTCTGCTTCGTAAAACTTATTTATTACAAAGTTTGCCACAACAATTCTTTATTTCTTTTTATGGATATAAAAAAAAAGTACAAACTTCGTGATGTTATTTATTCTTACGCGACTTTTTTTTTTTTTATCGTGATTTTACAGAGCGACCGCACATCGCGAAATCCCGATCACTTTCGATTGATCGCGCGCGCGCGCTCGCAAACGGCCGGTCGGTTTTTTATTTTATTGGCTGTGGCATAATAATAATGCATGAAAAACTGCCTGTTTTTCTCCAACGCCTGCGTCATCCCCGATGAGAAACCGCCGCGTTTAATGAGTCGTTACCGCGCGATCTCGTTAGCGGGACACCCAGTATATACGGCAGATTTAGCGCTCAGACGAAGGGGATTTTCCCGTAACGAGAGCATCATTATCGTGCCGTCCTCGCGGATCTTTTTTTTCCTTCACCCTGTCGTGGCCTGCTTTTCCACCTGAAGAAGTCCTATAACCGTTCGGAAAGGATCTGCAAAATCAGGTGGAACGAAATGCCTCTTCAACTTTCTCTCGTCCTGTTTACTCTATCTTTCACTTCTCTTTGTTTTCCCCGGCTAACACAAAGTTCGAGAGAGACTTTTTGCAAGATTGCACATTGCGCGAGCGTGCTACAGATATTTTTCTGGCGTTGTGTCTACTGCGAAAAACTCCAGAGAGTGCGAGTGCATCTCTCTCTCTTTATATATATTTGAACCTTTGTTGGCGGTGGCTGGGCTCACTCGAGACCTATGGGTATTTTTGTTATGTTATACCTATACCTTAATATATTTAAATATCAAATGAAATAAACATAGTTTTAAAAAATTATAAATTAAACTACATATATTTAATACGCTACGCATTTGTGTACGCGGAACGACTCTTTGATTATTAATAGAATGTGGGTCAGAAGTGATTCAGCCACAGTACTCCGAAAGATACTTCCTCTGAGGGTTAATTTGCGGTTGCGAATATATGTATATATATATATATATATATATAAACTTTCTGGATACTCTATGGAATGAGTAATCGCGAAGCTTCTTCTACAGCGAAAGAGGTCTTCTTGTGATATTTAACACGATAGCGCGTTGTTAATTAATTTTGTACACATTAAACGCGCCGTTACGTCGTTCGAGCTTTGCGGGGAAAGTGCCGTGTGCGCACCATATCAAGTTTCCTCGATGAAGTTTTCTGAATTCAAATAAGGAAGCCGAGACGGTGTAAAAATACTAAAACCTGTAACGAGCCAAGTACCACGCGAGAACTTAATAAGCCACCTTAATAAAAATTCCTGCTTTGATCACGACAGTCACCCGGTATGCGACACTGCGAGGACGAGCTCGGAAATTATTTCGTCGGCGAAAAACCAAAAACAAAAAAAAAAAAAAAAAAAAAAAAAAAAAAAAAAAACGATACACGAAGCAACGAAAGGGTTATAACGTACACGACTTGTTTTCCCTTTGTGACTAACAAGCGGAATTCATGTGAACGCACGTCCGCTACTGGTTTACTCTTATAAAGATCTTTTGAGGGCNAGCCAAGTACCACGCGAGAACTTAATAAGCCACCTTAATAAAAATTCCTGCTTTGATCACGACAGTCACCCGGTATGCGACACTGCGAGGACGAGATCGGAAATAATTTCGACGGCGAAAAACCAAAAAAAATACCAAAAACAAAAAAAAAAAAAAAAAAAAAAAAAAAAACACGAAGCGACGAAAGGGTTCACCCGTACACGACTTGTTTTCCCTTTGTGACTAACAAGCGGAATTCATGTGAACGCACGTCCGCTACTGGTTTACTCTTATAAAGATCTTTTGAGGGCGAAATGGAATAGGATGGCACGAAGAGGTCGCGAAGAACGGACAGAATAAACCGGTAGATAACAATGGTATACTTTGGCCAAAAAGAAAAACGTACTTAATACCGGTAGTGCATGCAACAACACTCACTAAAAAAAAAAAAAAAAAGGAAGAAACGTTTTTTTTTTCCGCTCACTGTATGCGCTTCTTCTTTTATTATGTGAGACTGTATTTTGTACGTGTTTAGTATTGCAATCGTACGTTTTCTTATTGATACTTTGCGGAAAACGTAATAGCCGGTATTCCCGGACGGCTGAACGATTTTTAAGAATGATTGAGAAGCAATTGAAGAGGAAGGAGGAACGAGAAAAGGCGAAAATAGCGAAGCGAGTGTTGTAACCCGGCAACTTCTCTGAAGTGCCTTTCAGCGATTAAGGGAAAACTTTCACGATTTACAGTGGATTCCAAAGAGAGAGAGAGAGAGAAAGAAAGAGAGAGAGAGAGAGAGAGAGAGAGAGAGAGAGAGAGAGAGAGAGCCGCAGACTAAGAAGGTCCAATCGGAGATTTACGAGTGAAATCGCTATTTGAACTTTATATCTTTTCCACCAAGTTCCGGAATGTAGACGGCTTCGAGTATCGAAGCCGGGAAACGTACTCGCTTAATTGTGACGGGAGATAAAGCCGTCAAGAAGAACAGGACGGACGTACTTGTTGTAATGACAAATATGTCTATTTAGATCTCCTCCGCAGGCTTTTCTCAGATCTTAATGATAAATGTTCAAAAAACAGTCAGTCCTAATTTTAAGCCCTCCTCGCAAGGCTAATCACCGCTATCTTCTTTCGGGGTAGTTTTCCCCCCTACTGAGTGCGTGAGAAATTAGGGCAGAGCTTTTATCCCTCGAGCCCGATTTTTCCTCTCACTTTATTCTATTTCTTTGCTTTTATTCTTCTCTGCGAAGATCTGTTGGATGTGTAGGGATTCGCAAGAGAATAAAAATCTTTTATATAACAAAGAAACAGAGAGAGAGAAAAAGAGAGAGAGGGGAGGAGAGGGGGGGGAGAGAGAGGGGAGAGAGGGGGGAGAGAGAGAGAGAGAGAGAGAGAGAGAGAAAGACTGACTCATGCTGCTCACGTTTAACGATCGGTGACCATAAAACCTTGCTAACTTACAAGATAAAAGAGACTGCTCACACTTTATAATTCTGTCGTATTAAAGCAAGACATATGTGTTTGATAAGACGTTGATTCGAGCTCATTTACATAACGCAATGAAATTTCAATCAAACACGCGTTTTCGGCATCCGATGTGAGAATGGATTTGAACGTTCACAAACAAGAAAAATCGATCCGTGACACAAATTACAATATTAATTCCGCGTAATAACACCGCGGCAAATGGATTCATTTAATTTCGTGTTTGTGAACACACGATGAGATCGACAGAGCGTATAATATTCGCATGTATACCTATGTGTAAACGACTCAAAGCACGATACAATTTTAGTGTATTTAATGCTTATTCTATTTAGCGTGAAACGATTATAATAGTACACCGTGGAAGATTGAATTACCACATTTGATAATACATGCTATTAACGATACAAAATATAATTGGAATAATAATCGCGGGAGAGTCCCGACCAATAATTAATTAACAAAATCGAGATTATTGAGCTTTGCTTGAGTACCAGAGTTACCGTGTAACCAACTAACCGATAAATAAATATTATGTTTTGAACGTTGCCCGCGCTCGCGAAAGCTGCTCTAAACTTTTTAACAATTTTAATATCAAAGTATTTGACACATTATAAATCTCATATTCGTGTTATGCATACATTGTGCCGCTATAAAATTTATTACTTAATTAAAAATACGGTGTGATTATTACAGCATCGTTTAAATCCCTTTTTACCGTATTAAAATATTTAATGAAGCAATTAATTATTATTCGTGTACTTCCACCGTAACACTCATCAAATCGCCGCGAAACGAGATTGATCTTCGCGCATCGTATAGTCGGCATTAATTAATCTTCTTCGTTGTCATTCGCGATTTTGTTGCAAAAAGCGGTATCGCGAGATTGATCACCTACGCCGTGCGGCAATCATTCCTCGTAATCCACTGCCATTCCCGAGCCTCTTATAATTTTCGGTTAATGGCGCGCGCGAGACCGCTGAATTTTGCTGTCGCATTATCGCTGAGTAAAACGGATTGGACGAATGAATTCAACAATTTTCCACGTATAATAAACAGCGCGCTTTTTCCCAGCGCAGAAAGCCATTTTGTTGATCTCCGTTGAAATGAATTTCAACGGAGATCAATTTTACGTACATACATTGTGTCAAAATAAAAACGCGCGTTATATATATTTATATAATACGTGTAAAATAATTAAAAAAATAACGACAAAGAAAATGGCGCACGCGACAAGAAAATGGAGAAATTAGCGGCTTTTATTCTATTCGCAATAATTCACTATGTGAAATCCAGCAAGTGAAATTATATTTGTGAAACAAAAAATTACGTTTTTTAAGTTACTTTATTTCAACTTAAATCGTAATACTAATTTACTTTTTAACATATTGATCTTTTAATATCTCACATTTGAAGTATAATTAATTCTTTCTTACTTTAATCACATCATACTTGTGTGTGCGGATATATATATATATATATATATATATATATATATATCTACACTTAGAAAAATAATTACGTTATTACATTGGAACACCGCGTATATATCAACACATACAACAAAAATTAAAGAATAACAAATAAACGGGACAGTTGCAATACTTTCAGTGAGACAAAACTCGACTAGTTTTTCGTTTACCAAATTGTTTTTTAATAAAAATCGATCTTGTTCACAGTCACAAATGAAAACGCGCTATCATGGCAATATTAAAAAGTTGCAGCAAAATGTACTGTGAGAGACAAATTTTTTTCTTTTTTTTTTTTTTTGTACAATAGAAATATGTCAACACGCATTGAAGTGAAACAACAGTTGCAGTTGCAAATAACATTGGGATTAAGTTTTGTTTAGTTATACAACATACACGTGGACTATTTTTTTTCAGAGTTCCCGAAAAAAAAAACAAATAAATATTATAATGAATAACAGAAAATTGACACGCCACAGTTGAAATAGACTCTCCGATGGTGATGTATTAGTAAAGCCGGTCGCGACACCGGATTCGAATTTCGCTTGGCATCACGTCTCGGTAGTTCGGAGGTTCATGTTACCAAATATATATATATATTGTGTAGATACTCGGAAAAGAGAGAGACAAAACGTCTATTTGTTATTTATTACAAACTGTCAAAACATTTGTTTTTAGACGAGAGATAGCTCTTCGTGTAGAAAACTATTTATAAGGCACTATTTTCAACAATTTATTTTAGAAAGAAATTTATTCCGATTTGATAGTATGATAAAGATATTTTTTGTATGGCATCCGCGTGTCATCCTTATCGGGACCGACAGCTTGATGATATTTGCCTTTAATAATTTTCTACACGAGCGCGTGGTGCTGTGATGCATGGTGAATATGTTCTGATAACACATGCGTTTATATGCACTCAGCATAAAACGTTGCAACAAATGATTAGATTGAAAAGTGTTATCCGTAGTATCCGAACCACACAGTTTAGTTTTTGTTTCACATATCTCCGTTGTTTTCGCTAAACAGAGCAGTGCGATAAAATCATTCGCGCGATGAAAATGTCAATCGCTTGTCGCGAATGAACGTGATTTAATATTCAAATTCGTTATTTACACAACCGGACTGCGCGAGTTTTTAATTTTGAATGTAATAGTTTTTTGTATTGCTTTCGAGATTCGTGGAAATGTTAAAAATTTTCGTAAAAGCATTACAGGAAACATTAAAGGATAGTGATATAATTAATATCGTATAATTCAATTGCAAGATATTGTTATAATAATCACGATTAATATATAACAGATCATCAACAAAATTATTAAAATTAAATAACATATAATCCCGTGATAAAAGAAATCTTTGACATAAAAAAAAAAAGAATCTTTAAAATATTGGAAATGTATTTTCTGAAGAAAAATATAAATTACATTGTACTACACGTAATAAAAAGAATTTTAAAATTATACTAATTCTCTTTTTGTCTGAAAACATTTGTTTAATTTCGTCGAAAGAGAATTAACTGCGGTCTGTTTTAATGAGTGGAAAATACTGAAGCTTTTCATCACGAATACACAAATGTAACGATTGTATCAAACTGCATTGTCAGTAATGTCAGTCGTTTAAAAGCGTTCGGTGTCTATTACGAAAATAATGACGCTCCACTACAAAATGTCACGGTCCACTTCAGCGTGTCATCGGCACCACGTCCAAGAAAAGCATTCCATTATTTGGCGCGCTTGAATGTAATTCTTTTGACGCAAGCAACTTTTTTTTTCAATAAATGCTAAAGATACACGTGCAAATATGTATATTATGCGGCAAATGAAACGATATACAAAAAAAATAAAAATATAAAAAAAGTTATATTCATAAAAAAAGTTTTATCATTTGTAATAAAAGAAAGAGATGCATATATATATATATATATATATATATATATATATACATGCGTATGAGGAAGAATTTTGCAGAACTTGATACAAGCGTAATTTAACTACGAAACATATAACTATGTCACATTTGAAAATTGAGAGAATAAAAAGCGCAAAAGAAATTGTGACAGCGTTGTGTCTATATAAACGTCTATATAATTTTTCTTTTTAATTTAATTTTAACTTTGTAAGTTTGTATCTATCTTTGTTATTAAACGTAATTTATTACTGACTTTGTTCGCGGTGCGATAATACATTAGCGGAAAATTCAGCCGACAGATTGCCGCACATTCACTCGAAGCGCGAAGCGTTTCAGCGCGATAGCGACAGTGGCGACGACGGCAGATGCATTTCCGCCATAGGAGAAAAGCAGCAAAATACTATGCGCGTTGAATAATTCAAAGCAAACGCTGGGAGACGGGCCGCGTCTCGTATTTGTACAACTGATCGCTGAATATTTAGCGACATGTTTATCCGAATCATGATCTCGCGTTTCAGGCCGCGTCACGTTCACTTCGCCGTGGCGACGTTGCGAGTGCAACAATTCGGCACATTCGCTCACAATGCGCTCTCACATCGAGATGGTCGCGCGTGACGCGTTTCTCATGCAACATATTAAATATTTTCTCCTAAATTGTCATTTACGTGGACCGGGAAAAAAAAAAAAAAAAAAAAAAACAAATTTACCGGAAACAACGTAAATAAAAGAGAAATAGTTGCGCAAATTGAAGTTTACTCTCGCGCGTTGTTCAGCAAGCGGTCTAAAGTGGTTGCCTTCAAACATCCACCACTGAGAAATACTTTGCGAATTTTTAGCTAGTCGTTCGTTAAAAGTTCGCACTCGTACTATGCTTGTTATAAACAACTGTAAATTGCGAATCCACATTCGTAATCGTCAGATCGGCAACAACATATATGTATGTATAAGGACAGCGCATATACAGGGTGTCCGAACAATTTTGATCAAGCCGAAGTGTGAAAATAGATTGGATTAATCTGAACAGAAAGGTCGTGTACTATATATATATATATATTTTGCAAAATTCGCAATATTGAGTGATTACTACACGCGAGCGCCCAATGAGCGCGTGAAAAGTCCGGAGGTTGTGAAGAAAAATGGCTTACTTCGTGCAATCTCCTAACACCAAGAGACGGAACAAACAAGCGAGCAGCGTGTGACACAGTTTCTTGCATCAGCTGATTTTCACTACCGAAAATCGTGCGCTATATACAGAGCGCTTACACACCCATCATCATTCATCGCTTTCCCCCGCGCTCATTGGGTTTACGTGTATCAACTAATCACTCGATAAAACTATTGCGAGTTTTTTGCAAAATGATACATGAATTTACCGTTCAGATTAATTCTCAATCTATCTTTACACTTCGGCTTGGTCACTGCGAATTTAGCAAAGTGGTACTCTTCGGTTCGGATTAATCTATCTTCGCCCTTCGACTTAGTCACAATTTTTCATTCTGTATATAAGCGATCAGATCGCGCCAAAACTTTCGGGATCTGATTTCTTATATAATCACATAAGATTATACATATATGATTTTATACATATAGTCTTACACGATCGTAATAAGTTTAGATCCAAAATTTAGCGCAATTGGATCACTTATAGATACGTAATCTTATATAATCATATATATGTTCCTATTTTTTCTTAGTATATAATTTGTAGTTTTTGAAAATCAGCTGATCGCAAGAAGCAAGCTGTTCACACATGCCGTTCGCTCTTGTTTGCTTTACTTCTTGCCGTTAGGAGATTGCACATGAGAGATATAAATCAGTTTTCTTTACAATGAAAATCACACACGCCTACAGGGAGCGTCCAAATTCCCTTACGCGCTCATTAAGTTCATATTAATTAATTAATAACTAGCTCGATAAATATTGCGAATTTTTTACAAAATGGCAAATGACTTTTCTGTTCAGATTGACCCGATCTATCTATCTTCGTACTTTTCGGATTGTCAAAATTTTTCAGACCCTCCGTATATATACGACATATATTTATGGCTTTTGTCTCTTTATCTCTGTTCGACCTTTTTATCCTTCCGTTTTGTGACATTTGGATATTAAAGTTTGTTCATCGTGATTTCACATTCAGGATGTGCCCTTAGGCCAATGTTTGCATGATTTCGAATTCCCCTTGCTATCCCGTTCTCTCTCACAACTTTTCTTTCAGCCTCGAATCATCCCGCGGTCCGTCCTCCCTTTTCCCCGCTATCGCTGATCTTTTCAGTCGGGGTGTCGCCGCATTCGCGAGACGAAGGGAAAACTCTGTCCTTTGATTTCGCTGGCGCTTTAATCGCGCCGCGTCAAGCTTTTGAAGAATCGACCCTCTTCCCCCCCCCATTCTCCGGTGATATTGAAAATTACACGTCTATTTATCGAGCTTGAGCGCGGTGTAAATTCGAGCGATTAAAATGTAGCGAAAAATGTTTCCCTTTAAAAAAAAAAACAAATAAAAAAACTCGCCGGTTGTTCTTTTTGTTTTTTCCCCGCGACGTTTCTGATTATTACATATTACGTGAAATTCATGCGAGAATGAGTATTAAATAATAATAGCGAGCGCCGATAATGCATAATGAAGAGGCGTTTCACAGCCCGCAGGCTCATACATATTTGCGAAATACTCGACCGTTCGGGATACAGGATGTATCGGAGAGAGCCTTCCGTTGTCCTTTTTGTTAGCCGATGATTCCATTAAAGCCCATCAAAACGCCTATGTTTGTTCTCATTTGCATCGGACCGCGGAGTCGACAATACACAATTCTAATTCACTGTGCTGTCCCCGTATGGCATGTAACGACATTATCGGACTGCACGTACCCGTCGCTGCCTGACATAATTCTCGATGTAGCACACTCTGTTCGCTACTACTGTCGCGCATTGACGTTCCCCACCCCGGCTTCTTTCCAGACGTACAGCTGATATACTTCGGAATATTACCTACTTTCTACGTGACCTATTTACATTTGCGCAAAGGCTCTCGAGGATTTATTGGAAGTATTCGGAAGCGACTTCCGTTGCGCTACGAACACCTATCGGGGAATCTAAAGTTATTTACGCAGAGAGTTCTTCTTAAACGTGTATATATATATATATCTATCGATTCTTAAAACACAAAATCTTTCGATTTCGTGTTAAAGAATAACGGGAGCTGCTTTACCTCTTTGATCCAGCTCTTCCATAGATCTCGATCCCAAGGATGATGGAAACCTAGATACAAGTGCCTGGTCTCGCGATGGTGACTCTCTTCCGGGTGTTGGCTCACATGGCACTGCTGAGTGACCCTGGGAAATCCAGTCACACGCAAAACGAGTTTGCCCAAACGTGACGGCGCATAGCACACCGCGCCACCTCCGCCGCCCAGTTCCAGCCATTCCGCTCGTGATTCTGGACAAGCTATGGAAATTGCGTTTGTCTCGTAGAACATCATCTCTTAGATAAATTTGAAATAAATAAATATATACATATATATATATATATATATATATATATATATATGTGTGTGTGTGTGTGTATAACTATAAGAGTTAATAATCCGATTAACAATGCCAATCTCTGAATGATTTCGAATTATTTTCCGAAGTGCTCATTAATATAACACGTATTTTCTAGAGTGCATATTAATACACATTATAATTCGAATTAAATTCAATTTGAAAATTTATATTGGATGTGTGGTTTGCACCATGCATATAGAAATAATTTTTTTAAATTCTCTTATAAATTTATTAATTTAATATACATTAATCCTTTTCGCCTGCAGACTTAAACAAAAAAACAACCTACTGCAGACTGGATCTGTGAGACCCATGCGACTTTAAAAAATCAAATAATCTCCGCGAAATATTAATATTTTTTAAATATTCTTTTCGAACAATTTTGCGTCAATAATAAAAAACAAATTGAAAAATCTCCGGTAGTTTCGAAGATATAAGCGTTTAAAAAAAAACTAATTTTTTCTAGAAACGCCAATGCGCAATTTTTGAGCGGGTCTGGGAGACCCACTGTCTACAGACAAAGGGTTAATTAATATATATGCATACGTATGTATGCATATATATTAATATGTGTGTATATCCGAGAAAAAATGGAAAACGAGCGATCATGTGGGATTATATATGGGTCAGGTGTGGTTTTATATGATCATATCAGATTTTATTTAAATCGGCTGTGATTTTTACACGTAATCGTGTAAAATCAAATCCGAAATTTGACGTAATCTGATCACTTATATACAATCTTATATATGATCATATGTGTGTTTCTATTTTTTTCCGGGTACATATATAAAACATATGCAAATATATATAATCGTCTTTACAACATATTGGCAAGAAAAATGTCACATGTTGAAAAAATATCTAGCAACGAATTTTGACACGGTCCTACATCAATCCTTCTGTTGCGAGCTCGCTGTAAACACGTGACAGATATTGACATTTCGACTCTTTAAAATGTAAAAAATTCCAGACACATAAAAAAAAAACAAAAAAAAAACACGCAAAGTGCGCGATAGAACAACTCCATTTCTTACTTCCCGAGACGTATACCTACAATATGTACTAATTACGTCGAGCTACGCCAAGAATGTTGGACGGTCATTGATATTCCAATGACGACCGATTACATTCCACGGCGTCGGCTTTCAGGGACCATCCATCACACCGGATCGGAACGCTCGCGCAGACACACAAACGCCCATCGGGTATTATCGAATTTTTGCGCGACTTCCCTCCCCCCCCCTCGCCATCACGGGAAAAACAGAGGTTCCGCACAGACCTTCCGGCGATCCAATACGAAATTTATTCGTAGCGACGGACCGCGAAATATCGAGAACACTGAGCTCTACCGGCGAACAGATGCACGATTATCGAATTCGATCCATCAGCGCGTTGGAAAATCTCGTTGGGAGTGTTGAAAAAGAAGATTGCAAGAAGACCATTGGATTCTGTCACGTAGAGAATTACAAACAAAGCTCATTTGTTGAATAATATATAGAGCTTTTTAGATCGTAATTAATATTTTTGATTTACATAAATTTTTAATAAAATAAAATTATATTTAATAAAATGTATTTCTCTCGCTCTCTCTCGTCGGCTCCGACACTCTCTTCTTCTAAAAATAGCTCTAAGATTCAAGGAATCGCTGTTGAATTTATTTGAGAACGCAGGGTCAGTAAACGAACTATCGTTATATCTATAACGTAAGCAGAAAGGTCACACAAATATTCGTTCTCAAATCGTAGAATTCCAGGCAATTCCTAATTGAAGCCCCCAGCCGTAGCCGCAGCTTAAATCAGCGAATACCGACGAAGCTGACCAGCTTCCGGAATAGCCGCCATTCTATACGTCCATGCTAGATTGTGGTTCCATTTGCAAGATACGTATCGAGCAGTGGGCAATTTCCTAACAGCGAGGCACAGATATACAAAGTGTGTTCCCGCGTGTTCTCGCGAAATCGGTGCTTGTTAGAGAGTAAATTGAATGACGAAACTAAATAAACGCGAAACCTTGACGAAAATTTTACTCCACAAATTTCCCTTAAGCGTTTTTCTCGTACAATCGTTTTACGTACTCGAGTGAGAGAGAGAGAGAAAGAGAGAGAGAAAGTAAAACGCAATTATTTTAACTGTGTACTATGTTTACAAACTATGTTTACAAAACGTAAAATATTGCAGACTTCACACAAAAAAAAAGTATTCAACCCGATGTATCATCAGCTCTCATCAATTACAGAGAGAAAAGTTACGTAAAATAAAAAATCTCTTTCGGATAAATTTAAACAACGAAGAATCCGTAGATACCGAGGATCATCGAGATATCTCATCTTCCTCCCGTCTTTCGTCACGTATGCCACAAATCTTCGGCCCCTGAAAAGTAACGGTCTGACAGAGGGTTCGTCCCCGGGAAAGTTGCTCGCTGTTGATTCAGCAGGGGTTCGCGATGGCGAACACCTGTTACCGCGGCTATCTCGCGTTTAATCAAGCCGCTGGTTCCCGAAGGAACGACCGGCGCGGCCGTTCCTAACTGACGCGATGCCAGACAACTTGGGTTTTAGAGCGTTTCGATGGCCGCTCGCCATGAAACACGTTTAGGCCGGAATTACCACGTTGCGTTTGAAATAGCGGATGTTGTTTCACGTTGTTGCGCAATATATTGAAACAAATGCGACTATAGATCGCAACATCTATGTTCGTTGACGTTTAATAAAATACAACAACAACGTTCGTTAATTTAACACGCGCGAGTTTATAATCTAAACCTAAACATTTTGAATCCCGATCGCAACGTCCGATAATATTCACAAGCGTCACGTCTCTGGAAAATGGATTTAGTATAGATGTTACATACTTTCAGCAATCAAAACATCGTCACTTCACGAGGGAGATAGAAAGAAAAAAAAAGAAGCGTGGCCTATCTTGCCGTCGATATATATATATATATACTACGTTCCGGGCGCACATTTGTGGCTTCTTTGGAAAATGCCGAATGCAATTCGAACGTTTCTCGAGCGAGACAACTCTATTCCGGTCACGTTCGGCAAAGTCGCGTCTGACTTCGTTGTCTTTTGCCGGAAACGTCTGAATCAATGGATCTTCACGTGGAAATGAACGTTCAATTTTAAACAATAAATCTATATGTATCTTATTTTTTTAATTATTTGTTTAACTTAAATATAAGAGCAAGTTTATTAAAGAGTTTTTTTTAAGTCGGTGTGTAAATAAATGTGTGTTTTGTTTAAATTTTATCAATTATTTTTATATATGTCGTTGAAATTCTCATTTGAAAATGTACTTTTTTTGCGTTATTTATATATATATATAAATACCAACAACGATTTTTCTTTCGCGCGATAACGACGCACCGTATCTGAATGTTCGGCGAACGTAATTGCACGTCAGAACGATAAATCCCTTCGGCTGAAGAAATTCTTGATCCGCGGCACGCATCTCGTTGGTGACAAGATCGTCCCAAAGAAGGGATAAGGGACGGACGTAGATAAATCATGATGTTTCGGCTGTCGGGAAAAGAAGAGAGGCGGAGAAAACATTAACGGAACTGATCTCGCACAATATTTTTTTTTTTCTCATCATCTCTTTATCTCTTCTAAGAATTTTCCACGAATTTTTGCGATTGCTCACACATATTATAAGTGTGAATTTTTGAAAACTGAAATCAATTTTAATAAATTTATTAAAACATTTATAACAAAATCAAAGTGTTACGTAAGGCGAGGTTTTTAATATCGAGGGAAGTGATTAACGGTAATGAACGTAAGATTTTCGAAAACTTCAACGGCAAAAAAAAACTTGCCTTGAGAAAAACTTGGAATTTAAATTAAATTAACAGTTTAAAAAAATACTTTAAAAGTTCCTTAAAATAAAATTGGATTGTCCAGTTGACGCTCGGTGCGACAGTTAGAAAAATATGTTCTTGCTCTCGGAAAAGATCTTGTATAAGCTTATGACTGTTGTGTTGTGAGAATGTAAGCTCAAGAAATTCGCTCTTCTTACACGTCGCGCTTCTTCAAGAATTTCCCGATCTCAGGGGTTGCGAGAGAAAACAGACAGATATACGGCGGCCATCATCAGATAATTTCCAATGTCTCTGACAGACGCTCTGGGATTGTTTCTTTTCCGCGGTGAGTTGTTTTCTACCCGAGCGAGCAAGCCCACGCGCTTCTTTTCGTCCTAAATTTTCTTATCTCGAGAATATCAGAGAATTACGCGTGCGGAGCCCTTACCTGGATAAAGAAAGAGCCTGGAGCCGATGACGGCCAAGGGTCGTCGTTTCCATTGGGGAAAAACCAACCCCTTTAGTACCAGAGTGTAGCCGCAACGGCTGTATCCTGCCAAATCCAACAATGGCGATGCGGGTCCTGACAGGAAAACAGAAAAAGACACCGGTGACTTTACACCTATTACTTTAAAGGTTACCACTTTTAATCAACGCGCGGAGGAAAGTAAATGTTTTTCAGGTTGTACGCGGGTAAAAATTGTTTAAGTAGTAAACCCGGTAGAAAATATTTATTTCTATCTCTTTGGGTTAATTTTTAAAGAATTGTTGGTTCCAAAAAAATCTATACATTGTGATATATATATATACATATATACATATAGAATTCTTTATTGCATATGCAGCGGCAAACGGCGCGCGACGAAATTGAGTTACGTTTACAAACAGAAACGCAAATTTTCAGAGAATTTTGCAGACCGTACGTGACATACGAATCGTACCGCTCTTGTTTTTTATTCATTGCGCCAACGATATAGACCTTTTAAACGTTTGAGAAATGCAAAAATGTTACTCGATATTTACGTTAAAAATGTTCCGTTTCCGTGAGTATTATACACGCGCGTTATACAGTTTTAACACATCCGCGCAACGACGATATTAAATATACATTTTTTGAAAAACAATTGCGATCATCAAACTTCCTTCTCGCGTCGTCAAACAATTAGAGAGAAATCACTATACGGACTCTCGATTATGTGAACAGCAAACTCTCTATTATCAGAAAAAAGCAATTATTGTCCTTGGCAGCGTGATATTTCTTTGCGGATGTGTAAATATCAGACTACGTCGCCGCTGGCGAGAAATGCTCGCGAGCTTCGCTTCGCCATCTCCGCGATAAAATCCAATAAATCGTGCGCGGTTATTAAAGCCAGCGTGTGCGTGGGGCTTTATTGCGACTGGAAAATGCCACGGTACGAACAATATTCAGCAATTTCAGAGAGAAAGCAATTTATTATGCAAGTACAAGAGAAAAGTTCTGCAATCCTGTTTGAATAAAAAAAAAAAAAAAAGAAAAAAAAAAGAAAAACAAACATCGGTAATACTTCGGACAATATTAAGTTTAGGCTCAAATAGAAAACAGACTTATTTGTGTTTTAATAATAATACTTTGAAATGTTACTGTGTTCATTGTGTCGCTTCTCTCAAATTACTCACCTCGCGTTCTCACGCGCTGTGAATAAATCGCGCGTGAATTTAACTCTAACAAGAATTCGAAGCGAATCTATTTTCTCGACAAAATGAATCACCATTTGGTGCTCAATGTCTGAATTCGGTTTCCGGGAGCAAAAGTTTCCGCGGGGAAATTACGGACAAGAGCTGGGAACACGATAATCGGCGTTTAACGTTTTCGGCTTAGCCGGGCCCGGGCTAAGCCAGGCCAGACGGTTATGTCGTTTGCTAGGGCGGCGGCGGCGGCGGCGGCGGTGGCGGCTGTGGCGCGAGCGCGCGCTTCCGCCACTTCCGGCCAGGAAACTCTCAGTCGTTAGCGGTTATTATGGTTAAATATGCTCGCGCCGGCGGCGACGGCGGTACGCCGCCTGCTAGATAAATTTGCTGTTTTAACGTTTCAGCCCTTGCATCAACGTGCGCGGCTCTGCTGTAATCCGCTCCAATTCTGCGCCATGAAACGTCAAACGGCACGTAAACGCGCGATATCGTCGGATTTGCAGTCGCGGCGAAAACTAAAATGGGGGAAGAACTTCCCCCGCGGAAGTTGTGTTACGTTAAGCTGGATAAACGCGCGAGTTGAAACGACAAAGTGAGCGTGTAAATAATGCACGCTATAGATATGCGTGAACATTTAGTGCTTTCGGATGTTATTAACAGATACCGCTAGACACAAAATTGTCGTCGACCGATTTAAATTTTGACACGCATTTTCAGAGAGTCCTGTGTCAATATTTAAATATCGCATTTTTCAATTCAATAAACAAGTTCATACGCGGAGTAAATAAAATAACTCGGATATATGTTTATATGTATATACATATATATATATACATGTATATATATATATATATTTGTATGAGTAAATTGTAGAAAAATAAAATTGGAAAAACTGCGGAGAGAGTAAATCGTGCAAATATTGATGCAAAAATAATGGACGACTTGGTCAGCGAGAATTTGGATTATTTGAACGTTTCGACATTTGGAACATGCGAAACATGTGTTTTTTTTGCACATGTTTGGATCTTTGCTTTAGAGTTTTGCTTATCTGTGAATTTTGCATTTCTTGCGTAAATAAACAACAAGCGCGTGTATGTATGTGTGAAATAAAAAAATACGGGAGAATGGCCCGAAAGTCAGAGGGAGTCGCACGAAAAGTGCGTTTATGACTGTCAGTTTTTCTGGGGGGGGGGGGGTATCAGCGAGTTCAACAAAAAAAAACAAAGCGCGAGCATCTCTCCCTGCCCCACTGAAATATCAATCATGTTCCGTTTTCCAATATCGTCGGTGGTCTGGCAACGAAATGCGGACGTCGCAGTTTATCGGTTTCTTGCAAAAATTGAACGTACACGACAGTAAACAGAAGCCGGGACAGCATGAAGGTAATTTCCGAGTTCGTTCTGCGGAAAGTAGTTAAGAAAGACGAGCAGTAATTCTCTGTGTAGGGGGCGCGAAAGTCGCTTCGAACTCTCGTAGATTGCATTTTATAAGGCAAACCTCCCCCTCCCATACGCACACACACATATATATATATATATATCGTAATATTTGTAAGTGCAAATCGCAAATAAATTGACTTATATATTTCGCAATTATAACGCGATTACGAGGGTTTTAAGTCGCGCGTCAAAGTAAGTTTTGCGAGATTGCCGGAAGAGAAAAAAGGAAAGCGCGTGCGCGAACGAGAAAAAAAGACAAGAAAATTATAAAATTTTGTCGCAGTTTCACAACGATTACGACGACGACGACGACGACGACGACGCACGCGAATCGCGCGCGTGCGACGCTTTAACTTAATTAACTCGGCTAAATTGTGCCACGTAAGTTACGTAATGCGCTTCGAGTTTATATCGCCGAGCGACCGAGCGGCGCGCAGAAGCGCCTTGAAATTGCTCATTAATAGCGGCAATAACGTTATAATTAGCGGGGCACGCGAGCGAGCGAGCGAGCAAGCCCCGTCGTTTTGTGTCTCTAGAACGAGAACACTCGCGAAAGTACCCACTTACGGCTGCCTGTGTTGACACTAGCTAGCTATACTGTCGTATATACAGGGAGCTCCGGTTAAGTGGAACGAACGTTTCTTTATATTACGGCGATTGCGAACAACAACAATTCTATTATGCGAAAACGTCAAACGCGTTTCTGCGCATATCTAGACTCGCGATGAACAAACAAAAACAAAAAACAAATAGAGATAAAAGTTTTACGTTTTTAAAGAGGGATATTTCGCCGGGGTCTAACGGAAAAATCGGTTTTTTTTTTTTTTTTTTTCAAAACGTTAAAAGGTCTCGAGTATATCTGCAAAACTTTTTTTTGAAATTTCTCAAATATACTTAAAATATTAATAAATATAATGCTTCAAATGCTTTACTTTGATATCTCTCTTTATTGCTTCAAAAAAAAAAAAAGGATCTGAAAATCACTTTGTTTTTGACGCTTTAGATCAAAGAACCTCGCTTTAAGACGCGGCGAAGCGTGTAATCTTCTTTCAATTAAGAAAAAAAAAAAACATCAGAAACAAAAAAGTGTACATCATCATAATTACAGCAATTATTCTTTCCTAAATTAGAAATGTTTTCTCTTAATAGTTTTTTTAAATATTTTAATACACACCGAGCGTTGAAATTGTGTCGTCATTGATGTTATATAGCTAATAGAAGATTTTTTTTTTCTATTACTCTCGCGTGCAGGTTGCAGAGTGTTAGAAAAGATCTCTCTACAATTTTGGGTGGACTTCGAACCACCGGAATTGTATATAAACACTTCAAAAGAGAATCTCGTGAGATAGAGATCACGTGACAATCTCGGTGAGCTATTCAGCTTATCGGACGGAGAACGACTTGTGAAAAATCCGAACACAGTTTTGCTCCGGATTCGAATCTGGAATATCTTTGGTTACTGGTCCCGTAACAAATCAACTAAGCTAGTTGGTTTGTGCAGAATCAGTAATCAAAGATATTTCAGATTCGAATCCGGAGCAAAACTGTGTTCGGATTTTTCACAGGTCGTTCTCCGTCCGATAAGCTGAATAGCTCACCGAGATTGTCACGTGATCTCTATCTCACGAGAGATCTCTAAATTTGAAGTGTGTATGTACACTTCCGGTGGTTCACCTAAAATTGTACGGGTTCTTTCAAACACTCTACAACCTGCACGAGAGAGTAATAGAAAAAATAAAAATCTTTTCTTAGCTATATAACATCAATGATGACAATTTCAACGCGCGCGTACTGGTAAATGATGATCATAAAAGGCCGGATATCATTATTTTTAAATCTATTTTTTATTTTTTTATCTATTTTCATACAACACGTATATAAAATGTTCAATCTCAAACAATAAACAAGTCTGTGAACTATATTCCACAGTTAATAAAAAGTTAAGTAAAAAACAATGAGACAATGCTGACACAAGTTTATTGGAACGTTTAGATTCTCTTTATTGTGTGATCATCTTCAGCCAATCTTAATAATCAAATAATCAAATAAATACAGCAAAAAGATATTGTGATCGACATGTCAGTAAATAGAGAAAGTCGATAAGAGTAAAAAATAGCAATGTGTGTCAACAACATTATAACTATTTATTTCCTAGATGTATAGTTAGACTATAAACTGTGACTGCTGTTGAACTGATGAAGAGTGTCGACATTTTATAGTCTAATAACTATAAACTGGGAATAAATGATTACACAATGTTGTTGACACACATTTTTTTACTCTTACTGACTCCGTTTACTGTCGGTCGCAATATTTTTTTGCTGTATTTATTTGATTATTAAGATTGGCCGAGGACGATCGCACACAATAAATAGAGTCGAAACGTTCCAATAAACTTGTCAGTATTGTTTCATTATTATTCATTATCACTAACTGTGGAACGTAGCTCACAGATTTGTTTATAATTTGAAATTTCATTTGGAGGCTTATTATTATTGTCAAATAAAATATTCAATATTTATATGTGTTAAAAAATTCCAGAGCGCATGTTTTTGTTTCTATCTCTCTCTTTCTGGATATATTCGATTCTACAATATATAAATTTTATCTCTCGATGTAATCAAATCGATGTGATCGACAAGTGTGGCACTTAAAATTAGTTAAATCGCTCGTTTCGTTAATTAATCATCTCGGTCTGTAACGTAAAGGTTAAAACGACGGGAATTAGACAGGCACGATTCTCTCAACGAAAGTTGCTCTCGCGAGCAACTAAGATGACGAGGAGATAGTCGGGATGACGAAGTGCTCAACTAACGCAATTAGCTCGCAGAAGGTGGCTCACGTCGACCCGTTGAAAGTATTACCTCGCGACGTAACGAAATCCGACGCGCTTTGTAATTACCGGGATTAGGATTTACGAAAGGGGTAATAAATGTTTTAAATTTACGTACGTGTACATACATGTGTAAATGCATTGTCTACACGTAATATAATATGATAGAAACGTATTTTCGCGCATTAGACTCTTATCTTGCGCATTTTGTGTATAAAGTAACACCTAAATCGATTTTAAAAGTAATGTTTTTTTTGCGGAAAAGAGCGAAGAACAACATATGCCGCATCACATACGTAATTCTTATACTAACCTACGTGAAAACCGATAAGATGCCTGAGTTCGGGATCCACTCCCAGACGAGTGCGTCGAGACAGTTCCTGGTAGCCGAGCCTTTGAAGAAATTGATCCTGAATCTCCAGCGGCTTCTCCTGGGACGCCAACCTCCTACCTGGCTCGCCGCCATACTGGAAATATATATTCATGGAATGTTTATTTTAATAACGAAAAAAAAAACAACAGGAACATCGTATTCAGAGAAGAAAGAAATTCCTGCGAAGAGCGAGCGTGTTAAAATTTCAAACAAAACAACGAAATGTTGCGCGAATTGTAAACACAATTTGTGAATAATAATTGATGAGCAGGGATTTTAATTTGCAAATAAAGCTATGCATTACTAGTAACGTCGTATGATCGTGTACGTGATCACAATCTCAGTGTTGATATTTTTAATTCCCCCGTGGCGATAATTACAATGACTAAATAAAAGCTTTTAGTAAAATTAAAAATTAAAAACTCTCGTTAATAAATATTTGATATTAATATTGATGCTGCGAGCAACACACAACAACTGTTTTATAGTTTATTAGTTTGTTGGTTTACGAAAGCCATGATGAGTTTTTTGAAATCAAAGGTTCTTTTACAGAGGAAGGAATCCATCATTTTTCTGTTATTAATTAAAAAATCATTTTGATGCAGTCTTTGTATGTATATCTCATTATGTCTTTATTCGTATCGAGCAACGTTTTATACCTGTACCTACATGGTAGTATTTTTTCTTTTCAATAAAATGTTGTTGTAAAATTTTTTAGAAATCTTTAGCTTTAATTGTAAAATTAATTAACAGGTTAATTAAAAATGAGAAAAAAAGAGTTGAAATTGAATCTAGAGAACAAAAGTAAAAGATAGAATCTTTGTAACTTATATTTGTTACTGGCAATTAAAAAATGTTAAACAAACAAGAAAATATAGCGAAGAGTTGAGCGAAGAGTTAAAGTTTTCATTTTACTTATAAATACATTATATATACCAGACAAACCACTAAAGATGACTTGAACTAATAAAGTCGAGACGTTTGGAATAATAACTCATTGGATTTTTAATGCAAAACAACCCTGCACAACCGGTTCGAGAAGCCCGTTACTCAACTTTCATATTAAATTATTTTTCGTGAACCTGAGGGGACTCCCCATCACACACTTCAAGCTTAATATATACCAGTATATAGATTCTTTTATTCTAGATATAAGAGAATTTTGTATATAAATTGGACGAGTAAACGTACGAAAAACTAATGTTCCGAGTTCCGCAATATTCTTTGTTCTAAATTTTGCTGACGTGGCAATCTTAAATATAAGACTTGTTTCAATAGCAAAACTTTTAAATTTATCAGAAATCCAAGCAATCTATTCGGCTTAAAACTTAAAAGAGCGCAGATCTTCTGATTTTTTTTTAACAAAAATAAGTAAATGTTGTTTGAATTTTTGAAAATAAATCCTAGGGTCGGTTGATTATTTTTACAAGTCTCTACAGGTTCCACATGTGCGAGAAATTTGAAATTTTTAGTGACCGCAGACGTCTGATATACGTTCTTTGCCGTGGAGGGTGAAAATTGTACATTGTATATGTACATATAAAGTTCAGCAGTAATATAAGAAAATGTAGGCACATTTGAAATTCTCCTCTCGAATGAAATATATCGGTAAGATATTGTTACGGCTATACACACATTTATTTCTGCCCGCTTGTACGTTATATCGTCGTTTGCGTCATAAAATTCTCGTACAAAAAGTCGTCAACCTATTTTTAAAATCTTACGTACGTTTTGAGAATTTCCAACCACCGGTCGCCAAAAGTTTCGAATCGACCAACGAGAACGACGGATTCTCCTTGGAAAACTCGTCTGCCGGATCGCCGAGCAAGGCTTTCAACGTCACGTCAATCGCGAACTTTCTCGGAAAAAGTCGTACTTTGGTCAAACACCCCCTTTTAGGTACCAATCGGCTGAACTTCGACAACTACGATCTTCGTGCGGGAGTTGCCGCTTCGCTAAATCATTTAGTCGTTGCAACTTTTCGCGCTGAAAATTCTCTGTCCCTCTCTTTCGACACTGTACACTCAATTATACTAAAAAAAAAAAAAAAAAAGAATATTCTTGATAAAAGTAAACGTGCAAATATTGTTTATTTCGTGTCTATTTTCGTCGATAATTGCGCATACGTGCGCGGTCGATTTGAAATTCAATCAATATCAGAGTTAAGATTCCGCAGAAATTATTCACGCTGAAATGCCGCATTTATGGGAATGTATCAAAGTCGTTTAAACGAAATTTCGATAATGCCGTAATCTGGAAAAACGGATTTTAATTTCGCGAGATAAAACTGTACCTTCGCGCGAGCAAGGAGAAGCATTAGTCGTGACATATGTGCCATAAAAAATTGTAATTCCGGAAAGTGGTCTGTAAATAATAACCCGGTTAGCCGCAGGAGTAAAAGAGATTAATCACACACACAGCGCGCGCATTGGATAGCGAGTTACTTGTATATATCATCGCTAGGTGCGCGGCGAATTTTCTAATTTTTAACCCGAATAATTTTCACAGGCAATTTTCGCGTATTTCACCGCAAAATCCACCTTTAACGCTTTACGTATAGAATGCAATAACACAAACGTGTGAAATATTGTTACAGTCTTTTTTTTTCTTCTAAATATATTGGCCGATTCTAACATTCTTCTTTTTTCTAACATTTTTTTTTCGTTTTTTATTGTCAGTTCGATTTTTATCATTTTTCTTACAATTTTTTTACCAACTCGTTTGTACGTGTCGCGATAGAAACGTTCGAGTGTTTGACGCGCGAAAATTGTCCTTCTCAAGTTGTCTTTCACGCGGATATTTTTCGACTTGCTCTCTTGTAACTGATGTAGTGTAACGTCACGGTCACGAGCTTAGTTTGAAAGCAAAGAGAATCGTTTGAGAACGTTTCGCCCGCAGACGGCGGAAAGAGATGAAACGACGGTCCCTACGCTCAGCATTGAAAGGGAAGCTCTTCATTAACGAAGAGAGCGTAATTAAAGGCTCGAACACTTTTGCACCGCGCGCAGATAATTATATTTCCACACGAAGCGTCTCACTCGCGACCCAAAACGAATATGAATTTTCGACTTTACCGCCACGTTCGCGGAATTTAAGAATTTGAACCACCGAGTCAGCGAATGATCTAATCTGCGTTGAGAGAATGTCGAATTTCGAAATTCAAAAAGCAACGAGTCTCTTATTGACGTCTCAAATGCGACTTATCTCGCTTTTGCACTACAGATTAAAATATTTTGAAGATTAATCGTTTAAGATACTTAAAACATTAGAGACGCGGAGTGAAGCTGATAGTTTTTTTTTTTATTATACAATTAGTTTAAGAGAAGATGTAATTATGTTTACGAGAAGCAGATGAACAGATTTTCCAAGTATTTTCCTCAATTTAAATACAACAAATACGTAAATTGTACAGATCGTACACATCTCTTTATTATTCAACTTAATAAGCGAATATTTATATAAGAGAATATTTTTATTTCAACTTTATAAGTGAATATTTATATAAGAGAAATAACAAGATTTATACACAGAAAAAAAAGAATGGAGTTGCTTCAATTAAAGTTGAACGTCACGGGCTGTCACAAAAATAAATAGTTCGTTCAATTGCATATGCGATTAATTTAACGTCTAGATTCTTAAAGCAACTATCTGCTGTGTGTAGTGCAATAATATTGATGTTGCATCAACAGGATATATTTCAATTAAACTGATATTGTTGATTCAACATCATTTTTTTCCGTGTATAAGATATATTTATATATATAAGATATATTTATATTTATATATTAGAGAAATAACAAGACCGATAAGAGCCAAGCGCTGAAAATGTACGTGCGATGTATTTTTAACATGTAAATTACTACGTTTTATAATTCGAAATAAATTAGAAGTTCGAAAATATCGGATGTGTTTGATTTGCATCTCGTATGTGGAAACAATCCTCTTTGCTTTCTTCCTTATAAATTAAAAAAAAAAAAAAACAAAAAAAAAACACCTTGACCAGAACCTGGACTTTCATTAAATATATTGTTACGCGCAATTTTTTCTGATCAATGTTGAAAACATTCTCGCGCTTTACCAAAGGTATAATGATTACGACATACATACAAAGTACTATCTTTCTTCCGAGGAAGTGTGACAAGTTGAAATGAACAAAAATGAATCACGGGAAGACAAACCGCGTCCGATGTCTCTGTAGTTGTGGTTTGACTTAAGTATAAAGTTTCGCACTGGCTATCGCATCGTCGTTGTTGTTACGTCATCACAGGATTACGTGCGAAGTTACACATTGTTACTTGAGTATAAATAAACTTCAATCTTCTGCTCTTTTCACGTGCGCGCGTTTGTACGCGCGCTATCACAACTTTGTTTTGCACATTTTCCTTATTTATTTTTCTTTTTAGATAGACGGAAGTAAAATGCACTACATATAGTAAAATGCACGAGAATACAGGTTCGCATATTTCACGTGTCATTATTATGAGCGTGCCGTTTTACGCGAAGTGCCTCCGTGAAAAATTCCATCAATCCGTCTAACAGCGACGGGGGTTGCAAGTCGGACGCTTTCTCACGTCGTAAAATTCTCATTTGTTACGATTTAGAAGCTCGTAAGTAACGTCCCCCAAACTAGGCGCGCGCAAGGGAGAGATGGCCGCTTCTCTCTTCTCTCGCGACCAGTTCGGATATGAATTTTCAGCGTGAACTTGCTAGCTAGCAGCACTCGCGTAAATTAAAGTTAAATTGGAATCGGCCAGCTCAGCCCCGAAATTCATTCTGATTCCCTGCTGGCCGCCCTCGACCCTCGAGCTTTCGTCCCACCCCCATTTTCCACGGGTTACTCAAAGTTTCAGGTGGCAACGAGGAGCATTGTTCGGTTAAGTCTCGTTGCTAAACAATATAATGAAATAAAGATACTCTGCAATTTGTGTTGAGAATTCTCTTTAATTGTTTAAAAATCTCTTTTTGATTTTAAAATAAAAATCAAAATCATCATTAGTATCATTGGCGAGTTGGTATTCTGGTCCGATAGAACCGATATTATCGATCCATTGACTCATCCGAGAGGAAACTGGGCTACCTCTATTCCTCTGGAGACTCACACGTAATTAACAAAACTCATTATAAGCGTTCGCTATACGCGGCTATGGCGGCTCGCCGCGGTGTTGATTTTGTTAATTTCGGAAACGCGAAAATTAGTTTGTTTCAAGTCTATATTTTTTCGAATAAAAAGAAAAAAACAACTCGTTTGCAAATCTCACAAGACGCGGTGACACACTTCGCGCAAATACTAGTTTTGCAAAACTTCTTGCGCGAATTTTTGTGCATGCAATTTTATACACGTACGTGAATATAATATGTTCAAAAATAATATATAAAAGTTTTATTACTTTTCTCGAACACAATTCTGCGCATTATTGTTTTTTAAACTCTTTGAGTTCGAAAATCTTTGGTTTATATTCGCGCAAATGTGTGTTTCGATCATTAATTTATTAGCTTCAATTAGTGATAGAAGTGAAATATTCGAACCATGAAATTTCTCATCAAAAACTAAATTTAACATCGAATGTATATCTGGAATGGCATAATTTCGTTTGAACTAGCACGGAGGAAAGCTAAATAATCCTCTGTACTGCTGCAATTATCGAATAGTATAAATGTCATATCGAGTTATGAAATATTGTCATAATGGTCACGCACTAATCGAGAAAGAGAGAGATAGATAGAAAGAGAAACGAGGCCAGCTATTATTCCACTTCAGAAAACTCATGAATCATGAATATTTTATAATATATTTGCGCGCGGCAATTTAACGATATTTTTAATAAAACAAAAAAAAAAAGAAACGTAATAATTTCGAGAAGAGTCGCAGATATATTTGCGAAGAGTTCCGCAAATTTTAATAATATTTATTTAGTTGTTGTGCGCGAACAACTAAACTTTGTTGGTCGTGTAAATATTTGCGGAACGGTTTTAGTTCAAACACACCGACGCACGAAAGCCAATAGACTTGAAAACTCGTCTATTTTCTTTGTTTAGCGTCATCGGACACCTGTTCGCTGACATGGTTGGATGCGTCACCTGATTTCCCTCTTCTGTGTATAACGCAAACTAGCAAACACCTGCTTGCCGTGGCGTCGTCGCGCGGCAGGTGCCTTCCGGTAAATTCGTTTACATAATCGGGTGAGTTTAACCTTGCGCGCGCACGCTGAATTAAGTGCGCGGCGAGCGCGCAAGAAAAAAAACGGCGGGAAAACGGTTTGTCCTCAAAGCGCAGATAAGTAAATAGAATTAGTCTCTCTCATAGGTGAAAATGTGCACGTTTCGAGATACATTCGCGCAATTTTTTTCACTCGTTACGGAAATTTCCCGAGTCGGAGAGAACAAGAGGAAATGGACTTGAAAATCGTCAAAGAGAAGTAGTTTTCTGCAAAAACCGATTCATGGTATTTTTCAGCATTTACTTACTTAATTAGCTCATTTGTTTCTCGTTAAAAAACAAGGATAGAAAAAAAAACACCTACGCTACGTGTAAAAACTTTTCTTGCGTCTTTGTTATTTTAAATTAAAAATACACGACGATCGCTTTCGGAGAGTGCGATCGGTTACGTGGCGATCATTCGTTTTGTTTCTTTCGTTCTTGCGCCGCACGCAAGTGTGTTGTACTATCGCACGACGAGAGAGAGAGAGAGAGAGAGAGAGGGAGAGAGAGAGAGAG
>NW_018020781.1:58589-61849 GCF_002006095.1 Pseudomyrmex gracilis | reverse complement strand
AGAGAGAGAGAGAGAGAGAGAGAGAGAGAGAGAGAGAGAGAGAGAGTGTGTGTGTCCATAATTAAAGTGAACATCGGTGAGTAAAAATTTGTTTGCTGTCTTGACCAAAGACAGTTGCTAACGTTGTTATAATTGACAATCTTATTCCCGTCGCACGCTGTCGGAGATTTTATGTGTTTTTAATTAAAAATACAAATTGCACGCGTTCCGGCCTATCCCGCTCGTTCTCGTTGCGATTTCGTTTCAAATAACGTAGCCGTAATACAGATTCTTTATCCTTCCGCGGCGCAGGAGGATTAAGAGCAGGATCACATTTCCCTCGTATGGCTCTCTCTCTCTCTGTCTCTCTCTCTCTCTCACGTATTTTTTTAGTAATACAATTAATCGTTTCCTTATTTTACGAGTAGCATGCCCGAAACGCGGAGCATGATTCATAATACGGCTTGAATAAAAAGTAGGAGATTTACATTTTAATGTAAATATTCTATAACGATTAATCTGAATCTAAAAATTCAAAGATTATAAATTCCGAAAGTATAAGTAAAAACGTCAACTGTCGCTTGACAAAAAGAAAACAAAAATAATACAAAAAAAAAAAAAAAAACAATAAAGAAAAGCAATATTACTGTGCAATATAGGCAGTTGGTACATAAATTTGCATAACTATTAAATACTGACTCTCCTTAACAAAATTCCAACGTAAAATTTCACTGTTGCTTGCATCGGAACGATAAAAGAAGAGTATAAAAAAAAAAAAAAAAAAAGAAAAAATATTCGCTGCAGCCAGAGAGATACACAGTGCTTTTTTGATGAAGCGATAGATCGAGGCATCGTTGTCTATCAAATATTTTCCTCCTGCGTCTCCCCTATATATTTTCTCTCTCTCTCTCTCTCTCTCTCTCTCTCTCTTTCTCTCTCTCCTATTTCTCTCTATTTTTCCCCTCTCCTTTTTTGTATCGTTTTCTCTCTTCCCGAGATAAACGGGAAAAAAAAGTAAAACGACGGAATTGTTAAGCAACAATAACAGTTGCTGTAAAAGCAACAATCGTTAAACAATGTTGCTCGTAAAGCGACGCTCGTTAAATGCGCTCTATATGTCGTAACCGGAGACGTTCGTGGAATGGGAGTGGAGCAAATCGCACTTTCAGTTAACCGTAAAAGGACCGGTTGTCTATTTCGGAAAGAAGATTGAGGAAGAGTCCGCATTTTTTTTTGTGTGCGCGCGCAATTTCTCGCAATTCAAAGACCAAATACAAAGTTCATTAAGATAACCAGTTAATAACCGCCGGCAGTAGATCGAATTTTATTTCACACACAAAGATCTTTTTTCGGAACACAAACACATGTTACTCCAGATCGTAGATATTTTCTTTTTTTCGTTCTGAAAATTTTATTTAACTTTCTCTTCTATCTCAAGAAACTTTTCGAAATTACGCTAAAAAAACTTGTGTAATTTCATCAGAAAGAGAGAGAGAGAGTTGAGAATTAATCGATATTAAGTTAACGCATCGCGTAATACACCACGTTCAATCCACGTCGACGAGAACGACTCGTGATCAAAGCCGAGACGCAACTTCAAGAGGGAGCTCCCTCGCATAAGTCTTCCCCGGTTCCCGCACATTGTTCCCGCGGGCTGACAGATGAACCTGACGTGTCAGAGACCTGTCGTCGAGAGCTCGAAACACTGCCATTGTGGGAAACGAGCTCTTCCGCGTCTAGTTCGCTCTAATTCGGCGCGCCAGACTCCATAAACCTGATGTGGAATAATCTGTGTTCCGCGAGTACTTAGGTGCGCGGAACGGTAACGTGTGACAAGTTTGCGCGATTACTTTGTGAGATCTATTTTGCGGAGACGCAATGAATACCAACTCTCTCTCTCTCTCTCTCTATCTCTCTCCCCGTAGCTTTTGTTTACTATGCTAATGCGACTTCGCGAGACACTTGGCGCACGCGAGAGAATTTGCTCTTTGAATTAGCAAGAGTGCGTTTTCTCGCTCGTGAGTAAAAATTTTCGTCGAAAACTCATGTAATCGAACGACTTGGATTCGCAATAAAAAGCGCGAGCGCGCACGCACACACACATATATATATATATATATATATGTGTGCGTGTATATAAAGCGTAAATAAAACCGATAATACTCGATCGAAAGTATGAAATCCACGTAATCTTTAGCTAGAAGCTTGGCTCTCTCTCTCGAATACCAAAGTACTTTTCTTGCGACGTTAAATCCCCGCATTATACGTTCGTTGAATTCATTATCGTACCGACCCGTCTTCGGTGCATGTTTCTTTCCAAAGCGCCGCGGCGCTTCTCGAAAAGGAAGAGAGAAAGAGAGAGAGAGAGAAAGCAGGGCCGACGTCGAAGTGCATTCCGGATCAACTCGATCAAGTCGTAAATCAAAACGAGTCGAAGAACAACGTGAATTCGCGAATTTCCATTCTTCAAACTCGCGACAGTTCTATAAGTTTTGCAGCGCGGATAGATTTTTGTCATTACGCTGTTTACGTTACGATAAGTCGTATATATATATATATATATGAAGTTAAAAGTTACTTCCCGCGACTCCGTAGTTCCGACCCTGACGTCTCTCGAGAGATTTCACGATCTGCGGAATCTTCCGTTTGTTTTTCATGGATTGGTCCCTCTTTATTCGCGCATCGATCTTTTCTCTTTCCCCGACCAATAACAATCGCCGACACCGGAGTTTCGATCTACGGGATCGAACGGGTTTCGCTCGGCATCGCGGAGCGACAGTCTCTCTCTCTCTCTCTCTCTCGCGCGCGCGAATCCCGCGAGATCCACCCGTGGAAATAATACTCGGTTCGTTTCCGCCGCACCGAGCTCTCGGGGCTTCGCGCGTGCTGGATTTTTGAGTTTTCCCCGATGTTTTCGCGGATCCACTTCCTGCTTCTATTTGCACGGTCTTAAAGTTCATTGCTATCCCGCGCAATATACATACATACATACGTATACGTATAGATATATTTAAGAAATATTGTCCGCGCGAAGAAATTCGATAAAAACTTTGTAGATTGTTGCGCGACAGAGTTGTTGTGTGTGTTGATCGGGGCTTTAATAATCA
This sequence comes from Pseudomyrmex gracilis, assembly GCF_002006095.1. Taxonomy (NCBI): domain Eukaryota; kingdom Metazoa; phylum Arthropoda; class Insecta; order Hymenoptera; family Formicidae; genus Pseudomyrmex; species Pseudomyrmex gracilis. The sequence goes on along the minus strand of NW_018020781.1, from coordinate 58,763 downwards.
ACGGTTATCTCGGTAATAATCCATTACCAGTAAACTATCGGAGTGATGTCTATTCAGGTCAATGCGTACTGTAATATGCACGTGGCCACTGCGCAGCTCGGGGGAGTGTTAACATTTCAACGCAAGAGAGAGAGAGAGAGAGAGAGAGAGAGAGAGAGAGAGAGAGAGAGAGAG